>NW_026440306.1:0-264393 GCF_025698485.1 Gossypium arboreum
TTCTTATATTTTATGATATGCTGAACATTTTCTCTTCTACAACAACATCAAATTCTCACTCTATCATATAGTTATGAACAATAGGTATTTTACCGATTATGCCATTTTACTCGTTTTCACTTAAAACCGAGTAGCACAAGTTATTTAACATAATTTAAAACCTCATATTCTATCATAAAACATCAAAATACACAAATTTCACCTATGGGTATTTTTCCAAATGTGAACCCTAGGTTAAATTATTACTAGCATAAGCTTAATCGAGCTTCGGGATTCCAAAACGTAAAGAACATTAAAAGCGGGGCTTGGAATCACTTACTATGGAGCTTGAAAATTGAAGAAACCCTAGCTATGGAGAGAGGGAGAATTGGCAGCAACTAAGGAGGATGATGATCAATTTTGTGTTATTTTTCCCATTTTATTTCATTTAATATCCAAATGACCAAAATGCCCTCCTTACTAAACTTTCAAAAATTCCTTCCATGTCCTTATTTTGTCCATGAACTTAAAATTGGTCAAATTGCTATTTAAGACCTCCTAATTAATATTCCAAAACAATTTCATACTAAAACTTCGGGATGCAAATTTTGCAACTTATTCGATTTAATCCCTACTTTCAATTTAAGCACTTTAGGCATAGAATTTCATCACGAAATTTTCACACAATCATGCAATCATATCATAAACCCCAAAATAATTATAAAACAATTATTTCTATCTCGGATTTGTGGTCACGAAACCACTATTACGATTAGGCCCTAATTAGGGTTGTCACAATTCTCCCCCCTTTGAGATTTTCGTCCCGAAAATCTTACCTCAAGAAAGAGGTTTGGGTCTTGTTTCCTCATAGCTTCCTCGGGTTCCCACGTAGCCTCTGCTATCCCATGTCGTGCCACAATACTTTCACTAAAGCTATACTTTTATTTCTTAACTGTTTAACCTCTCGAGCCAAAATCTTTATTGGTTTCTCCTCATAGGTCATATCCGATCGAATCTCAATTTCGTTGGGAAATCACATGTGAAGGATCGAACGATAACGTCATAACATTGATACATGAAACACGTTATGAATTCTTTCTAACTTCTGCGGTAAAGAAGGCCAACCGATATGCCCATGGTCCAATTCTCTCGGTAATCTCGTGACGGCCCAATAAAACGCGGACTCAACTTGCCTTTTCGACTAAATCTCGAATCTTTTTCCATGGTGACACCTTCAAGAACACTTTATCACCCACGAAATTCAATCTCTTTTCTTTTTAAATCGCATATGACTTTTGTCGATCTGAGCGACTTTCAAGCAATCCGAATTACTTTTATTTTCTCTTCGGTTTCTTTAACTAGATCAACTCCATGAATCTGTTTCTCACTAAGCTCGGTCCAATATAAAGGAGTTCGATACTTACGACCATACAAGGCTTCATGCGGTGCCATTTGTATACTTGATTGATAAGCTGTTATTGTAGGCAAACTCAATCAAAGATAGATATTTCTCCCAACTACCTCCAAATTCTAAAACACAAGATCTAAGCATATCTTGAGTACCGGATTACTCTTTCCGTTTGACCATCTGTTTGTGGATGAAATGCGGTACTAAAGTTCAATTTTGTACCCAAAGCTTCTTGTAACTTTTCCAAAATCTCGAGGTAAATCTTGGATCTCTATCGATATTATAGACATAGGTACTCGTGCAACTTCACAATTTCAGCAATATATAATTCGCTAATTTATCAAGTGAGTAATCAGACGTCTTGGTATAAAGTGGGTGACTTTGTTAATCTATCAACCACTACCCAAACAAGCATCCTTCTTTTTGGAGTTAAAGGCAAACCGGTTACAAAATCCATGGTAATCTTGTCCCATTTCCACTCGGGCACCATTACCGGTTGAAGTAATCCCGAAGGCACTTGATGTTCAACTTTTACTTGTTGATGATCAAACACTTGGTTACAAATTCGAAATGTCCTTTTCATACCGCCACCAATCTGACTTCTTTAAATCATTATACATTTTGTGCTACCGGGATGAACGATAAACAGCCATTAATGCGCCTCATGTAATATTTTCGAATCAATTTATCGTTTTTGGCACACATATCCTGTCTCAAACATCAAACAGTCATCGGTCCAACTCGAAAATCGAGTCGTAACTTGATTCGCATTGAGTTCTCTTGATCCGCAACTCACTATCATTCTTTTGAGCATCACAAATCAATCGGAGAAATAACGGTTTAGCTCTCATCTCGCTAAGATTGACCCATCATCGACAATGCTAACCCGTGTTCATGGCTCTCAAAGTAAAAAGAAATTTTACGCTCAAGGCGTCAAGAACTACATTTGCTTTTCAGGATGATAATCAATCACTAAATCATAATCCTTTAATAATTCAAGCCATCTTCGCCGTCGCAGATTCAGATCCTTTGATTCATCAAGTATTTCAAACTTTTGTGATCGGTAAAAATTCGGCATTTTTCACCGTACAAATAATGTCGCCAAATCTTCAAGGAAAAAACACAATGGCATTAGCCCAAATCATGTGTAGGATAGTTCTTCTCATGCGGTTTTAAGCTGTCTCAAGCATAAGCTACCACTTTACCCTCTTGCATCAACACACATCCAAGGCCCATCAATGATGCATCATTATAAATTACGAACTCCTTTCCCGACTCGGGCTGTACTAAAATTGGTGCTTGATCAATCGTGCTTTCAATTTTTCAAAACTTTGTTGACATTTATCAGTCCATTCAAACTTAACATTCTTTTGCAACAACTTAGTCATAGGAGAGGCAATCATCGAAAATCCTTCAACAAAACGTCTATAATACCCGGCTAAGCCTAAAAGCTTCTAACCTCGGATACATTCTTGGCGGTTTCCAATCAACGATCGCAAAAATCTTGCTTGGATCCACCGAATACCATCACCGAGACTATATGCCCAAAAATCGACTTCACGGCCGAACTCACTTTTACTAAACTTGGCAACAGTTTCTTTTCTCTCAAGATCGCAATATAGTTCTCAAGTGTTCGGCATGTTCGAGACTCATCTCGAGAATAAATTAAAATGTCATCTATAAACACTACTACAAACTTATCCAAATATGGTGGAAGATCCGATTCATTAAGTCCATAAATATAGTTGGAGCATTTGTTAAGCGAAAGGCATCACAAGAAACTCGATAAATTCAACAGCAACTTTTTATTGGATACTAAATTCATGCAAATATAGGAATGAGTGGACCCGGATCAATCAATGCAATAACAATAGTATCATAGAGAGAAAATGTACCAAGAATAACATCGGAGATGATGCATCTTCTCGGCACGTATAGCATAAGCTCTAGCAGTGCTCTAGCTTCGATCTTGCCGTTAAATCTTTCATCACGCTTTACTACTAGTCCCACCTCCAGATTTCTCGGTGGTCTACCTCTACTAGCGGTGGTATTCATCTAGCACTCAAATCTTTCTTCTTTAACTTTCTCCGGACAATCTTTAATAAAATGCTCGCGAGAACCGCTCCTGAAACAAGCTCGCTCGGTCCCCCAACACTCACCATAATGTTGCCTGCCACATTGCTGACACTCGGGCTTTCTAGGTCGCACATTACCCACACTTGCCACCGAAGTAGCTTGAGCTTTAGACCCCGAATATCCTCTACCACGATCTTTGTGTGAATCCCCAATTGAAACTGTCATTCGAGGGTTTGTCTCTTTGGACCTCTTAGGTTGAGATTGAAATGGCTTGCTTATCTGTCTTTTTCTGACATCTCGGGCCTCAATAGCAGCTTTTCTTCTTTCTTTGTTTAATTCTTCGGCTTTAAGAGCTCGATCAACCAATACTACAAATTCTTTCAACTCCAAAATTCCTACAAGCACTTTAATGTCCTCATTCAGCCCATCTTCAAATCTTCTACACATAATGGCCTCGGTGGACACACATTCACTGGGCATACTTGTCGAGTCTTACAAATTCGTGTTCATACTCGCTCTGAGACATTTTCCCTCGCTTCAATTCAAGGAACTCCTTCCGTTTTGATCAATAAATCGCTGACTTATGTATTTCTTTCTAAATTCTTCTGGAAGAAATCCCAAGTAACTTTTCTTTTGGCACCACTGCAACCAAAGTCTTCCACCGGTGGTAAGTCAATCTCTCAAAAGTGATCAAAGACACTTTAAGCATTCCTCGGTGTACATGAGAGCTCATCAAATACACGGGTAGAATTTTCAAGCCGAATTTCGCTTTCTCGGGATCATCATCGACCTTTGCTCTAAACTCTTGCCCCTTGTTTTGAATCTTGTCAACCGGAGACTTGTTCATTCTTACCAAATCTATACCTTGAGCAGCTCTGAGTGAATCGCCCGAGGTATAGGAGGGGTGGAGGAGGTTGAGCATTTGGATTTGCTCGAATAAATTCAAGATACCAATTGTTCATCATTTGGAGAAAGGCATCCGAGCCTCATCTCCTTGTCTCAATGTCTCAGTCTACTTTCCACAGTAGCGGTCCCTTGTGCGGGAGCCGGCACATTACTAGCAACATCATCACCGCAGTTCCTTGAGGATCCATTACTATATTAAAACAAAACACAGTTTAGAATAATCAGGAGTCACCACACTATCACAATATTTTTATGGCATGTATAGCTAGACTTTTACACACACTTTATTAGTCCGAGAATCGACTAAACCATAGCTCTGATACCACTAAATGTAACACCCTTACGAATTACCGTCGTAGGAACAGATACAAGGTATTACCGTAACATAACACATACCATTAAACATAACCGAAATATAAATATGTCATCCAATTTGATAGTGCATCGTATAATATATGTCTTGAACAATATTAGCCAACTTTAATGGCTTGTACAAATTAGCTGGTCGAAATCTTGTAACTAATATTTTAAACCTAGACAAATATGACACGTAACAAAATAATTAAGCCTACTATACATGCCATAATTCAAAACGTTTAGTTCAAATACCCTAAAGTATGATAGTGCGGGTAGATCTTCACGATCCTTAACTCTGAGCAAGTCAAGAACACTATAAGACAAAGAGAGAAACAAAGTAAGCTTATAGCTTAGTAAGTAAGTATGTAAATACTAATTAAAAAAAAATATAACATGTTTACACAACAATTCAAGTATATCTACTTTAACTTCACTATTCATTCCACTTTGTTTAAGCTGTCTCTGCTGCGTCATATTCACTAAATAAATCATAACTCGAGTTACAAAACTAGAAATTCAAATCCGTAAAATTTCCTGAATCTAGACTCATAAAGCCTTTTGCTAATTTTTTTCTAAAATTTTGGTTCAGCCGAATAGTACAGTTTATTAGTTAAAGTTTCCCTGTACACAGCTCGACTGATCTGACCTCTGTTCACTACAAATTGAATTTCTCTCAGTACACAATTCAAACAACCCTGAAGTCTGTTTCATTTAAAACTAGTCTCAATAAGGAATTTAGGCATGTAAACTATATTTCTTAATTTGCTTTGTACAATTTTTAATGATTTTTCAAAGTTGGAACAGGGGATCACGTATTCATCCTGAGCAAGTCACATACAATTGTAAATATCTCAAAATATAGAATTCCTTTGCTTGCTCTGTTTCTTTTATATGAAAGTAGACTCATTAAAATTTAATTTCACATCTCATTCAACCTCTAATTATATTCCTCCTATTTTTGGTGATTTTTCAAAATCACGTCACTGCTACCATCTAAAAACAGTTTTAATGCTAATTTCACTCTTTCACACATTCTTTATGCTAACCTCATTTTATCTTATATATGTATATACCACAAATCATTTTCACCACATTTCATTCACCATAAGTGTAGGTCCAAACCACAATATCACCACAAAACCATCCCGTTGAACAATTCGGATCAATCCTCGATATTTAATGGTTTCAAAGACACACCCCACCATCATACTTCGTTTAGTTCGGCTCTCTTGTACACATGGTGAACACTTAGTACCACTCATGCGACCCAACCGATTTGTCTCGTAGCTCTCTTGTCTACATGGTGTCCTTCACTTGGAATCACGCATGCACCCAGCTACATTTATCTTTCACGTAGCTCTCTTGTCTACATGGTGTCCTTCACTTGGAATCACGCATGCGACCTAGCTACATTTATCTTTCACGTAGCTCTCTTGTCTACATGGGATACATCTCGTATCACACATGTGACCTAGCTACTACAGAGGTGTCTCGTAGCTTTCTTGTACACATGATGTGCACTCAAAGATCATACATGTGACCTAGCTACGCTCCTCTATTTCATTCGATCTCTCCAGAATGTTCAAGGATCTCTCTCTATATTTATTTCCATTCTTCCAATAGTCGATTTATATTTTAACATCAGCTAGTATATTTATATAATAGGCTGAAATATAAGAATGTACATGAAATTATTGTAATATTTACATACAAACTTACCTTGGTGCAAAATGTGGAAATTTTGCAATTTAATCCAAAACTTTTTCCTTCCCTCGTTCGAGATCAATTCCGCGTCTTTCTTGATCTATAATAACACATTTAGCTCATTTAATACTCATACTATTTATTTCAATCCAAAAATCACATCATGGAAAAATTACATTTTTGCCCCCTAACTTTTTCAAAATTACAATTTTGCCCCTAGGCTCGGAATTTAATTTCAGCCCTTATTCTTATATTTTATGATATGCTGAACATTTTCTCTTCTACAACAACATCAAATTCTCACTCTATCATATAGTTATGAACAATAGGTATTTTTACCGATTATCTTGCTTTTACTCGTTTTCACTTAAAACCGAGTAGCACAAGTTATTTAACATAATTTAAAACCTCATATTCTATCATAAAACATCAAAATACACAAATTTCACCTATGGGTATTTTTCCAAATGTGAACCCTAGGTTAAATTATTACTAGCATAAGCTTAATCGAGCTTCCGGATTCCAAAACGTAAAGAACATTAAAAGCGGGCTTGGAATCACTTACTATGGAGCTTGAAAATTGAAGAAACCCTAGCTATGGAGAGAGGAGAATTCGGCAGCAACTAAGGAGGATGATGATCAATTTTGTGTTATTTTTCCCATTTTATTTCATTTAATATCCAAATGACCAAAATGCCCTCCTTACTAAACTTTCAAAAATTCCTTCCATGTCCTTATTTTGTCCATGAACTTAAAATTGGTCAAATTGCTATTTAAGACCTCCTAATTAATATTCCAAAACAATTTCATACTAAAACTTCGGGATGCAAATTTTGCAACTTATTCGATTTAATCCCTACTTTCAATTTAAGCACTTTAGGCATAGAATTTCATCACGAAATTTTCACACAATCATGCAATCATATCATAAACCCCAAAATAATTATAAAACAATTATTTCTATCTCGGATTTGTGGTCACGAAACCACTATTCGATTAGGCCCTAATTCGGGTTGTCACAATTCTCCCCCTTTTGAGATTTTCGTCCCCGAAAATCTTACCCAGAAAGAGGTTTGGGTCTTTGTTTCCTCATAGCTTCCTCAGTTCCCACGTAGCCTCTGCTATCCCATGTCCGTGCCACAATACTTTCACTAAAGCTATACTTTTATTTCTTAACTGTTTAACCTCTCGAGCCAAAATCTTTATTGGTTTCTCCTCATAGGTCATATCCGATCGAATCTCAATTTCGTTGGGAAATCACATGTGAAGGATCGAACGATAACGTCGCAACATTGATACATGAAACACGTTATGAATTCTTTCTAACTCGCCAGTAAGGCCAACCGATATGCCATCGGTCCAATTCTCTCAAGAATCTCAGACGGCCCAATAAAACGCGGACTCAACTTGCCTTTTCGACTAAATCTCGAATCTTTTCCATGGTGACACCTTCAAGAACACTTTATCACCCACGAAATTCAATCTCTTTTCTTTTTAAATCGCATATGACTTTTGTCGATCTGAAGCGACTTTCAAGCAATCCCGAATTACTTTTATTTTCTCTTTGGTTTCTTTAACTAGATCAACTCCATGAATCATTTCTCACTAAGCTCGGTCCAATATAAAGGAGTTCGATACTTACGACCATACAAGGCTTCAGATGCGGTGCCATTTGTATACTTGATTGATAACTGTTATTGTAGGCAAACTCAATCAAAGATAGATATTTCTCCCAACTACCTCCAAATTCTAAACACAACATCTAAGCATATCTTGAGTACCGGATTACTCTTTCCGTTTGACCATCTGTTTGTGGATGAAATGCGGTACTAAAGTTCAATTTTGTACCCAAAGCTTCTTGTAACTTTTTCCAAAATCTCGAGGTAAATCTTGGATCTCTATCGATATTATAGACATAGGTACTCGTGCAACTTCACAATTTCAGCAATATATAATTCGCTAATTTATCAAGTGAGTAATCGGTGCGTCTTGGTATAAAGTGGGCTGACTTTGTTAATCTATCAACCACTACCCAAACAGCATCCTTCTTTTTCGGAGTTAAAGGCAAACCGGTTACAAAATCCATGGTAATCTTGTCCCATTTCCACTCAGCACCATTACCGGTTGAAGTAATCTCGAAGGCACTTGATGTTCAACTTTTACTTGTTGATGATCAAACACTTGGTTACAAATTGAAATGTCCCTTTTCATACCGCCACCAATCTGACTTCTTTAAATCATTATACATTTTGTGCTACGGGATGAACCGATAAATGACCATTGTGCGCCTCATGTAATATTTTCGAATCAATTTATCGTTTTTGGCACACATATCCTGTCTCGAAACATCAAGCAGTCATCCGGTCCAACTCGAAAATCTGAGTCGTAACTTGATTCGCATTGAGTTCTCTTGATCCGCAACTCACTATCATTCTTTTGAGCGTCACAAATCAAGCTGGAGAAATAACGGTTTAGCTCTCATCTCGCTAAGATTGACCCATCATCGACAATGCTAACCCGTGTTCATGGCTCTCAAAGTAAAAAGAAATTTTACGCTCAAGGCGTCAAGAACTACATTTGCTTTTCCGGATGATAATCAATCACTAAATCATAATCCTTTAATAATTCAAGCCATCTTCATTGTCGCAGATTGAGATCCTTTTGATTCATCAAGTATTTCAAACTTTTGTGATCGGTAAAAATTCGGCATTTTTCACCGTACAAATAATGTCGCCAAATCTTCAAGGAAAAACAACAATGCCAGCCCAAATCATGTGTAGGATAGTTCTTCTCATGCGGTTTTAACTGTCTCAAGCATAAGCTACCACTTTACCCTCTTGCATCAACACACATCCAAGGCCATCAATGATGCATCATTATAAATTACTGAACTCCTTTCCGACTCGGGGCTGTACTAAAATTGGTGCTTCATCAATCGTGCTTTCAATTTTTCAAAACTTTGTTGACATTTATCAGTCCATTCAAACTTAACATTCTTTTGCAACAACTTAGTCATAGGAGAGGCAATCATCGAAAATCCTTCAACAAAACGTCTATAATACCGGCTAAGCCTAAAAGCTTCTAACCTCGGATACATTCTTGGCGGTTTCAATCAACGATCGCAAAAATCTTGCTTGGATCCACCAATACCATCACCGAGACTATATGCCCCAAAATCGACTTCACGAAGCCGAACTCACTTTTACTAAACTTGGCAAGCAGTTTCTTTTCTCTCAAGATCGCAATATAGTTCTCAAGTGTTGGCATGTTCAGACTCATCTCGAGAATAAATTAAAATGTCATCTATAAACACTACTACAAACTTATCCAAATATGGTCGGAAGATCCGATTCATTAAGTCCATAAATATAGCTGGAGCATTTGTTAAGCCGAAAGGCATCACAAGAAACTCAGTAAATTCAACAGGCAACTTTTTATTGGATACTAAATTCATGCAAATATAGGAATGAGTGGACCCGGGATCAATCAATGCAATAACAATAGTATCATAGAGAGAAAATGTACCAAGAATAACATCGGAGATGATGCATCTTCTGAGACACGTATAGCATAAGCTCTAGCAGTGCTCTAGCTTCGATCTTGCTGTTAAATCTTTCATCACAGCTTTTACTACTAGTCCCACCTCCGGTATTTCTCGGTGGTCTACCTCTACTAGCGGTGGTATTCATCTAGCACTCAAATCTTTCTTCTTTAACTTTCTCCGGACAATCTTTAATAAAATGCTCGCGAGAACGCTCTGAAACAAGCTCGCTTCGGTCCCCCAACACTCACCATAATGTTGCTCGCCACATTCTTCGACACTCGGGCTTTCTAGGTCGCACATTACCCACACTTGCCATCAAGTAGCTTGAGCTTTAGACCCGAATATCCTCTACCACGATCTTTGTGTGAATCCCCAATTGAAACTGTCATTCGAGGGTTTGTCTCTTTGGACCTCTTAGGTTGAGATTGAAATGGCTTGCTTATCTGTCTTTTTCGACATCTCGGGCCTCAATAGCACTTTTCTTCTTTCTTTGTTTAATTCTTGACTTTAAGAGCTCGATCAACCAATACTACAAATTCTTTCAACTCCAAAATTCCTACAAGCACTTTAATGTCCTCATTCAGCCCATCTTCAAATCTTCTACACATAATGGCCTCGGTGGACACACATTCACGGGCATACTTCGAGTCTTACAAATTCGTGTTCATACTGCTACGGACATTTTCCTCGCTTCAATTCAAGGAACTCCTTCCGTTTTTGATCAATAAATCGTGACTTATGTATTTCTTTCTAAATTCTTCTGGAAGAAATCCCAAGTAACTTTTTCTTTTGGCACCATTGCAACCAAAGTCTTCCACCGTTGGTAAGTCGAATCTCTCAAAAGTGATCAAGACACTTTAAGCATTCCTCGGGTGTACATGAGAGCTCATCAAATACACGGGTAGAATTTTCAAGCGAATTTCGCTTTCTCGGGATCATCATCGACCTTTGCTCTAAACTCTTGACCCCTTGTTTTGAATCTTGTCAAGCGGAGACTTGTTCATTCTTACCAAATCTATACCTTGAGCACTCTGAGAATCGTCCGAGGTATAGGAGGGGTGGAGGAGGTTGAGCATTTGGATTTGCTCGAATAAATTCAATATACCAATTGTTCATCATTTGGAGAAAGGCATCCGAGCCTCATCTCCTTGTCTCAATGTCTCAGGTCTACTTTCCACAAAGCGGTCCCTTGTGCGGAGCGGCACATTACTAGCGACATCATCACCGCAGTTCCTTCAGATCCATTACTATATTAAAACAAAACACAGTTTAGAATAATCGAGTCACCACACTATCACAATATTTTTATGGCATGTATAGCTAGACTTTTACACACACTTTATTAGTCCGAGAATCGACTAAACCATAGCTCGATACCACTAAATGTAACACCCTTACCGTTATCGTCACGAACAGATACAAGGTATTACGAACATAACACATACCATTAAACATAACCGAAATATAAATATGTCATCCAATTTGATAGTGCATCGTATAATATATGTCTTGAACAATATTAGCCAACTTTAATGGCTTGTACAAATTAGCTGGTCGAAATCTTGTAACTAATATTTTAAACCTAGACAAATATGACACGTAACAAAATAATTAAGCCTACTATACATGCCATAATTCAAAACGTTTAGTTCAAATACCCTAAAGTATGATAGTGCGGGTAGATCTTCACGATCCTTAACTCACGAGCAAGCGAAGAACACTATAAGACAAAAGAGAGAAACAAAGTAAGCTTATAGCTTAGTAAGTAAGTATGTAAATACTAATTAAAAAAAAAATATAACATGTTTACACAACAATTCAAGTATATCTACTTTAACTTCACTATTCATTCCACTTTGTTTAAGCTGTCTCTGCTGCGTCATATTCACTAAATAAATCATAACTCGAGTTACAAAACTAGAAATTCAAATCCGTAAAATTTCCCTGAATCTAGACTCATAAAGCCTTTTGCTAATTTTTTTCTAAAATTTTTGGTTCAGCCGAATAGTACAGTTTATTAGTTAAAGTTTCCCCTGTACACAGCTCGACTGATCTGACCTCTGTTCACTACAAATTGAATTTCTCTCAGTACACAATTCAAACAACCCTGAAGTCTGTTTCATTTAAAACTAGTCTCAATAAGGAATTTAGGCATGTAAACTATATTTCTTAATTTGCTTTGTACAATTTTTAATGATTTTTCAAAGTTGGAACAGGGGATCACGTATTCATCCTGAGCAAGTCACATACAATTGTAAATATCTCAAAATATAGAATTCCTTTGCTTGCTCTGTTTCTTTTATATGAAAGTAGACTCATTAAAATTTAATTTCACATCTCATTCAACCTCTAATTATATTCCTCCTATTTTTGGTGATTTTTCAAAATCACGTCACTGCTACCATCTAAAAACAGTTTTAATGCTAATTTCACTCTTTCACACATTCTTTATGCTAACCTCATTTTATCTTATATATGTATATACCACAAATCATTTTCACCACATTTCATTCACCATAAGTGTAGGTCCAAACCACAATATCACCACAAAACCATCCCGTTGAACAATTCGGATCAATCCTCGATATTTAATGGTTTCACAGACACCCCACCATCATACTTCGTTTAGTTCGGCTCTCTTGTACACATGGTGAACACTTAGTACCACTCATGCGACCCAACCGATTTGTCTCGTAGCTCTCTTGTCTACATGGTGTCCTTCACTTGGAATCACGCATGCGACCCAGCTACATTTATCTTTCACGTAGCTCTCTTGTCTACATGGTGTCCTTCACTTGGAATCACGCATGCGACCTAGCTACATTTATCTTTCACGTAGCTCTCTTGTCTACATGGGATACATCTCGTATCACACATGTGACCTAGCTACTACTGAGGTGTCTCGTAGCTTTCTTGTACACATGATGTGCACTCAAGCATCATACATGTGACCTAGCTACGCCCTCTATTTCATTCGATCTCTCAGAATGTTCAACCGGATCTCTCTCTCTATATTTATTTCCATTCTTCCAATAGTCGATTTATATTTTAACATCAGCTAGTATATTTATATAATAGGCTGAAATATAAGAATGTACATGAAATTATTGTAATATTTACATACAAACTTACCTTGGTGCAAAATGTGGAAATTTTGCAATTTAATCCAAAACTTTTTCCTTCCTCGTTCGAGATCAATTCGCGTCTTTCTTGATCTATAATAACACATTTAGCTCATTTAATACTCATACTATTTATTTCAATCCAAAATCACATCATGGAAAAATTACATTTTGCCCCTAACTTTTCAAAATTACAATTTTGCCCCTAGGCTCGGAATTTAATTTCAGCCCTTATTCTTATATTTTATGATATGCTGAACATTTTCTCTTCTACAACAACATCAAATTCTCACTCTATCATATAGTTATGAACAATAGGTATTTTTACCGATTATCTTGCTTTTACTCGTTTTCACTTAAAACCGAGTAGCACAAGTTATTTAACATAATTTAAAACCTCATATTCTATCATAAAACATCAAAATACACAAATTTCACCTATGGGTATTTTTCCAAATGTGAACCCTAGGTTAAATTATTACTAGCATAAGCTTAATCGAGCTTCCAGGATTCCAAAAACGTAAAGAACATTAAAAACGGGGCTTGGAATCACTTACTATGGAGCTTGAAAATTGAAGAAACCCTAGCTATGGAGAGAGGGAGAATTCGGCAGCAACTAAGGAGGATGATGATCAATTTTGTGTTATTTTTCCCATTTTATTTCATTTAATATCCAAATGACCAAAATGCCCCTCCTTACTAAACTTTCAAAAATTCCTTCCATGTCCTTATTTTGTCCATGAACTTAAAATTGGTCAAATTGCTATTTAAGACCTCCTAATTAATATTCCAAAACAATTTCATACTAAAAACTTCTGGGATGCAAATTTTGCAACTTATTCGATTTAATCCCTACTTTCAATTTAAGCACTTTAGGCATAGAATTTCATCACGAAATTTTCACACAATCATGCAATCATATCATAAACCCCAAAATAATTATAAAACAATTATTTCTATCTCGGATTTGTGGTCACGAAACCACTATTCCGATTAGGCCCTAATTCGGGTTGTCACAGTGGTCAACTGACCCGCACTTGTAACATGAGCGGTCATGGAATCTACAACTTCCAGAATGCCAGTTGCCACAATACTGGCACTCCGTTCTATCTTGATGATCATTTCCCACACTGGCGACCGAAGTGACTCGTGCACTCGCAGGGGGTCGATCGCGATCTCGTCTAGAAAAGCCCGAAGTGTCTCTAGACTGGCCTAAGCCATCTCTAAATTTCTTTGATGACTGTGGGAAGGGCTTCCCCGAAGACCTCTTACGAAACTCCCTTGCTCCCGCCTCAACTTTTCTTTTCTCCATACTAAGCTCTTCGGCTTTGCAAGCTCGCTCGACAAGTGCCACAAATTCTCGGATTTCCAAAATGCCAACATACAGCTTTATATCATCATTCAATCCATCCTCGAAATGTTTACACATTACGGCTTCTGAGGAAATGCATTCTCGTGCGTACCGGCTAAGCCTTACAAACTTTCGTTCATAGTCGGTAACCGACATGGAACCTTGTTTAAGTTCAAGAAATTCTTTCCATTTTTGATCCATAAATCTCTGACTAATATACTTTTTCCGAAACTTGGTTTGGAAAAACTCCCAAGTTACTTGCTCTCTAGGCACAACAGAAGTCAACGTATTCCACCAATAGTAGGCAGAATCACGTAGCAAGGAGATGGCACACTTTAGGCACTCATCGGGTGTGCAAGATAGCTCATCGAGTACCTAAATAGTGTTGTCCAACCAAAATTTAGCTTGCTCGGCATCATCACTATCCGTAGCCTTAAATTCAGTAGCCCCATGTTTTCGAATTCTGTCAACTGGGGGCTTATTTGACCTTATTTGGTCAGATACCGGAGGTATGATAGGTGCGGGGGTGGTATTTGTCGGGAATGGAGGTTGTGGAACAGCCGTATTAGTTCGAATGTATTGGTTGAACCAATCATTCATCACGCTATAAAAAGCTTGTCTAGCTTCATCATTCGGATTACTAGCAATAGGTTGAGAGTCCACCGGTGCTGTCCCTTGTGCGGGAGCAGGCGCTACACTCTCAAGATCATCAGCTACCGCTCGGTCGGGATCGGGATCCATTACTATAAATAAACACATTTGCAAATGTCAGAAATCACCACACTATCAAATAATCACATAAAATGGCATGTATAGCTAAACCCAACGCATTACGGTAGTCCTAGAATCGACTAAACCATAGCTCTGATACCAATATAATTGTAACACCCCGTACCCGAGACCGTTGCCGGAGTCGGACACAAGGGGTTTGCAGACTTAAATCACTTGCTTTCACAGTCCATTTAAAAATTTCCCGGCAGTTGGCTAACTGCGTCACTGTCATCTTAAAAATCATATCTTGAGTTCCAAAACTCGAAAATCAGTTTTGTAATTTTTCTCTGAAACTAGACTCATATGTCCATCTACAGATTTTTTTCTAAAATTTTTGGTCGGGCCAATTAGTACAGTTTATTAGTTAAAGTCTCCCCTGTTATAGGGTGTGACTACACTGACCTTTATGCATTACGACTTGGATATGTCCCTGTACAGGACTTCAATACTGATGCCGTTTCTTTCTATAGAAACTAGACTCAGAAAGGAATCTATACATATATGGAAAGACTTCTAAATGTCTCTGGTTAATTTATAATGAATTTCCAAAGTCAGATCAGGGGATCCAGAAACTGTTCTGGCCCTATCTCACGAAAACTTTAACATCTCATAATATACTGTTCATATGAACGTTTCGTTACTTTCCTATGAAAATAGATTCATCAAGGTTAGATTACATAATTTATTCACTATTTAATTCCATCCCTACTATTTTTACTGATTTTTCACATCCACATCACTGCTGCTGCCAGCATCCATTTTTAAGGTAAACTTTACCTATTTCATGATCCTCCATGGATCAACTAGAGTTTGTCATACATATACCAAAAGTGATCATGAATAACCATTCCCATGGCTAACCGTTACCAACATTTCCATACCTCTCGACGGACAACATACAAAACGATTATAATGCTATGATCAAAGTATATTTAAGCCATTTTCGCATGGCTATCCAAATTTACACAAAACCAAAAGGGTTCATGACCAACAACAAAAGGGTGGTCCTATACATGCCATTTCAAAGTTCAACCAAAAGTATACCAAAAAGGAGCTTTGATAGTGTGGGCGACTTCGACTTCAAAATCCCGAGTCCGATAGCTGAAGAACCAAAATCTATAAAACAAAAAATCAAAGAAACTGAGTAAGCATTAAATGCTTAGTAAGTTTTGAGCAAAGAATTTAAGCACATCAGAAGTATAGCATTCATATAACTAAACGAATAATTCCATATATACATATTCTCAAATCATTCCTACTTCGCATTCCAACCCCTATATTCATACATAAGGGATCATCTTAGCCAAATATGGAAGCTCATTACTCGATTGGCGAATATTATTGAAGGAATCAACTATTCCAATGCACATCTGAAACATACCTCATTGTTGGGATTTTACAAGCGTATTAACTGAAATTTTACAGCAAGATTGCTCATTCCCGAATCACGCACCTTCGGAATTTAACCGGATATAGCTACTCGTTCAAAACGCCTTCGGGACATAGCCCGGTTATAGTAACTCGCATAAACGCCTTTGGGACTTAACCCGGATTTAGTAACTCGCATAAATGCCTTGGGACTTAACTCAGATTTAGTAACTCGCATTAAATGCCTTGGGCTTAGCCCGGATTAGTAACTTCGCACAAATGCCTTGGATCCTAATCCGGATATAGTCACTTAGCACAAAGCCTTGGGACTTAGCAGGACATCATTGAATAACCATGCACATTTATCAATAAATCATGACACATCCGTATTTCATTTTCATTAGCAAAGCTCAAACACAAGACACTTATCACACTTGCAATTTGGCTCATTAGCCACATACAAAGAGCATGATCTAATCAAATCATAATCTAAGTTCCATTACTCAAAACTTACCTCGGATGTGGTCGAACGATTTCGGCGGTTATTCGATAAATTTTTCCTTTCCCTTATCCAACTGTGGTCCTCTAAGCTCTTGAGCTAATTAAAACAAATTTAACTTATTAAAGTCTCATTATGCTAGCTTATGGCCGAATATGACAAGGAGTTTAATAGGTCATATGGCCACCCTTTAGCTCAAATACTCAATGGTCATGCGCACTTTTAATCACATTAAGCAATTTAACACAATTCATTTGAACATCAAAAGAGAACCTCAAGGCACTTAGCCCATATATACATTAGACATTAAAGTCCCATATGTACGAAATCACGAATCGAATTCAACATATTAGCTAATATTTCCCCTTAGCCGAATTTTCTAAGTCAAGATAAAGCCATCAATATGCTTACCTATGGCGAACATACACATCAACTTATGTACTCATTCATGTGGCCGAACATACACATCTATGCTAAGACCGATTGCAACACTTAATACATTCTACAAGTATGGTCACTCAGATTGACTAAACACCATTTTGTTTCAAGTTCAAAACTTGGCTAATACACATATATACACTATTAAAGCATCCTCTCCTTTTCATCAATTCAACACATGCATTACTCATTAATATACAAAATTATATTCGGCCTTGGCACACAACTTGCTAGCCGATTCTTCTCCATATATCAACTAATGCACACATGTGCTCATTTGTTAGACTCTACTTCATCTAACAACAACCATATTTTTCCTCTACTTTCTACCATGGCCGAATGCATCACAACACCATACCATTTCGATTTTGGTCATGGTTAAACAAAGAACTTAATATCTCACCCAAAAATTCTAAAAAGAAGACTCAAGAGTCATCAATCCACCATCACATGCATCATTACAAAGCTTCAATTTTTTAGCATGTAAATGACATCAACACCAATCCACCTTAGCGGAATACCATCTCCATGACATAGCAAAGATTTGAACCATGGGCTAGCTAGAACTCAAACTAACAAATAGGAGCATGCATGAATCTCATGGACAACTTCAAACATACCTTAGTCTAACAACCACCATAGCCGATTTTCTCAAGCTCTTCCCCTTCCTTTCTTTCCTCTATTCGGCCAAGGATGTTCAAGAATGAACACCTTTTTTTTTTTTCCTTCCTTCAACTCACGGCAATGGGGGGGGGGAACAAACACACACATTGCCCATGCTCTTTATTTTATTATTCCTTACATAACGCATTATCCCAACATGTTATGACATGTTTTTAGCCATAACACTTTGTCCACCCATGCTCATGGCCGGCCACTACATATTAGGGGGGGAAATTGACATGCAAGTCCTCCCTTTTGATTACATGCACTATTAGATCCTTGTAGATTAGCCTATCACATTTCAAAAGTGTCACACAAGTCCTTTTGACTAAATTCACATGCAATTTACTAAATCGAAGCTTAAAATTTTTGCACATTCATATTCACATATTTTAGACCATAAATATCACATCCAAATAATTTGGTGACTCGGTTTAGCGGTCCCGAAACCGCTTTCCGACTAGGGTCACTATAGGGCTGTCACAACTCTCCCCCACTTAAGAAATTTTCGTCCCCGAAAATCTTACCGGTAAATAGGTTTGGGTATCGCTCTCTCATACAGTTCTCAGGTTCCCAAGTAGCTTCTTCGATTCCGTGTTTGAGCCATAACACTTTTACTAACGGAACCTTTTTGTTTCGCAGCTCTTTCACTTCACGAGCTAGGATACGAATCGGTTCTTCTTCATAGCTCAAGTCGGATTGGATTTCAACTTCTGATGGATTAATCACGTGTGACGGATCAGATCTATAACGTCGAAGCATCGAAACATGAAAGACGTCGTGAATCTTTTCAAATTCAGGGGGCAAAATCAATCTATACGCAACTGGACCAACTCGTTCAGAGATTTCGTACGGCCCAATGAATCTCGGACTCAACTTGCCCTTATGGCCAAATCTGAGTATCTTTTTCCAAGGTGAGACCTTAAGAAACACTTTATCTCCCACCTGATACTCAATATCTCTTCGTTTTAAATCGATATCGACTTCGACGATCCGATCTCGCCTTCAGACTTTCAAAATTATTCTTACTTTACATTCAAACATCTTTAATCAAATCCACTCGAAAATTTTACTTTCACCGAGCTCGGTCCAAAACAATGGTGTACGGCATTTACGCCGTACAAGGCCTCAAGGCGCCATCTTAATACTTGATTGAAAACTATTGTTGTTTAATTCAATTAAAGGTAAATACCGTTCCCATGAACCACTAAACTCGAGGATGCAACATCTCAACATATCCTCAAGTACCTGAATTATCCGCTCAGATTGACCATCGGTTTGTGGATGAAAAGCGGTGCTAAAATGCAGCTTGGTACCCAAAGCTTCTTGCAATTTCTTCCAAAATCGCAAGGTGAATCTCGGATCTCTATCCGACACGATAGAAATAGGTACCTCGTGTAACCTCACAATCTGAGAAATATACAATTCAGCTAGTTTATCCAATGAAAAATCCATACGTACGGGGATAAAGTGAGCCGACTTAGTCAGTCTATCCACAACAACCCAAATCGCATCTTTCTTACTTGCCGATACTGACAACCCAGATACGAAATCCATCGTGACTCAATCCCATTTCCATTCGGTATCATGATTGGTGGAGTAAACCCGTAGGCACTTGATGTTCGCCTTTACTTGCGACATATTAAACACTTCAAACAAAATCGGAAATGTCTCGTTTCATACCATGCCACCAAAGCGGTGTCTCGGATCGTTGTACATTTTCGTACTCCCGGGTGAATTGACATTCGGCTACAATGAGCTTCGTTCGAGAATCGTCGAAATGAGTTCTCAATTTCTTGGAACACACAACCGACTTCGAACCTCAAACAATCGTCATCATCAATTTGAAATTTGGATTCCATATTGAACACATTCAGCCCGTTTTGCAACCAATTCATCGTCGACTTTACGAGCTTCACGAATTTGATGAATCAATAATGGTTTGGCCTTTAATTTAGCTACTAACACATTGTCGGGTAGAAACGGATAAGTGTACATTCATTGCTCGTAGTTTAAAAAGTGATTTTCGCTTAAGGCGTCCGTAACCACATTAGCCTTTCCCGGGTGATAATCAATGACCAGCTCATAATCTTTCAACAACTCAAGCCAACGCCTTTGTCGTAGATTCAAGTCTCTTTGAGTCATCAAATGTTTGAGACTTTTGTGATCCGAATATACATGGCACTTCTCACCAAATAAATAATGTCGCCATATTTTCAAAGTGAATATGATGGCAGCTAATTCGAGATCATGGGTCGGATAATTTTTCTCATGTGGCTTTAATTGTCTCGACGCATAGGCCACAACTCGACCTTCTTGCATCAATACGCAACCTAACCCAAGTAGGGAGGCGTCACTATAGATGACAAACTCTTTGCACGATTCGGTTGCACTAAAATTGAGCTTCATCAAATAAGTTTTCATTGATCAAAACTTTTCGACATTTTTCCGTCCATTCGAACATAACATCTTTTGAAGTAGCCGTCATGGGTGTGGCTATCATCGAGAAACCTTTTACAAACCGTCGGTAAGTGTAAGCAAGTCCCAAAAAGCTCGAACCTCAATAATATTTCTCGGGGCTTCAGTTAAGTATGGCTGAAATTTAGCTCGGGTCAACTCGAATACCGATCATGCGGATACCATATGGCCCAAGAAGCTAACCTCTCTTAACCAGAACTCACACTTACTGAACTTAGCATATAACTGCTTATCTCGTAAAATTTGTAACACTAATCTCAGGTGCTCAGCATGTTCGGTCTCATCTCTTGAATAGACCAAGATGTCGTCAATGAACACAACTACTAACCGGTCCAAATACTGTCTGAAGATCCGATTCATCAAATCCATAAATATCTCAGGGGCATTAGTGAGGCCAAACGGCATCATTAAGAACTCGTAGTGGCCGTACCTCGTTTTGAAAGCAGTTTTGGGTATGTCCGAATCTCGAATTCACAACTGGTAATAACCCGATCTTAAATCTATCTTTGAAAACACTAAGGCTCCCTTTAGTTGATCAAACAAATCATCAATACGCGGTAACAGATATTTATTCTTTATCGTCACTTTATTCAGCTGACGATAGTCAATACACAACCTCATGGTTCCGTCCTTCTTTTTCACAAACAATACTGGTGCACCCCAAGGAGAGAAACTTGGTTGAGTGAAACCTCTATCCGTCAACTCTTGCAACTGAGCTTTCAACTCTTTTAACTCGGTTGGTGCCATACGATACGGAGCTATCGAAATTGGCGTAGTCCCAGGTACAAGCTCAATACCAAACTCTACCTCCCAAATAGGTGGTAAACCATGTAATTCTTCGGGAAAAACATTCGGGTATACACAAACCACCGGCACAGATTCGAGTTTCTTTTCCAATTCTTTATCATCAAGTACATATGCAAGGTATGCTTCGCACCCCTTTCTTACATATTTCTGGGCCAACATTGCTGATATTACAGCTGGCAACCCCTTTAAGTCCGTAAACTCAACTCGGATTATCTCGTTATTTGCACACCTCAAATCAATAGTCTTGCTTTTGCAATTCACAACCGCATCATGCACGGTCAACCAATCCAAACCAAGAATAACATCAAATTCATCAAACGGAAAAAGCATCAAGTCCGCCAGAAAACAGGAACCTCGAATTACTAGGGGACATTTCTTACACACTTTGTCGACAAGCACGTAACGACCCAAGGGATTTGACACCCGAATTACGAACTCAGTAGACTCAATAGGTAAAGTCTTCTTTGGATGCTAAGGTTTCACATATATAAGAATGAGTAGAACCGGGGTCAATCAAAGCAATCACATTAGTATCAAAGAGAGTAAAAGTACCGGTAATAACATTTGGCGAGGAAGCATCCTCGCGTGCGCGTATAGCATAAGCCCTAGCAGGAGCACGAGCCTCAGATCTGGTCGTAGCATCTCTAGATCCTCTCTGACCACCACTAGCATTTCCCGTGTTTCTAGATGGTCTACCTCGATCAGTGGTAGCATCCAGTTTCCCACTCTGATTTACATTCTGTTCAGACAATCTCGGGCAATCTTTGATAAAGTGGTCAACTGACCCGCACTTGTAACATGAGCGGTCATGGAATCTACAACTTCCAGAATGCCATTTGCCACAATACTGGCACTCCGTTCTATCTTGATGATCATTTCCCACACCGGCGATCAAGTGACTCGTGCACTTTCGCAGGGGTCGATCGCGATCTCGTCTAGAAAAGCCCGAAGTGTCTCTAGACCGCCTAAGCCATCTCTAAATTTCTTCGGTGGTGTGGGAAGGGCTTCCGGAAGACCTCTTCTGAAACTCCTTGCTCCCGCCTCAACTTTTCTTTTCTCCATCTTGAGCTCCTCGGCTTTGCAAGCTCGCTCGACAAGTGCCACAAATTCTCGATTTCCAAAATGCCAACATACACTTTATATCATCATTCAATCCATCCTCAAACGTTACACATTACGACTTCGAGGAAATGCATTCTTGTGCGCATCTGGCTAAGCCTTACAAACTTTCGCTCATAGTCGATGAACCGACATGGAAACTTGTTTAAGTTCAAGAAATTCCTTCCATTTTTCATCCATAAATCTCGATCGATATACTTTTTCCGAAACTTGGTTTGGAAAAACTCCCAAGTTACTTGCTCTCTAGGCACAATGAAGTCAACGTATTCCACCAATAGTAGGCGTAATCACGTAGCAAGGAGATGGCACACTTTAGGCACTCATCGGTGTGCAAGATAGCTCATCGAGTGCCGAATAGTGTTGTCCAACCAAAATTTAGCTTGCTCGGCATCATCACTATCCGTAGCCTTAAATTCAGTAGCCCCATGTTTTCAATTACATCAACTGGGGCTTATTTGACCTTATTTGGTCGATAACGGAGGTATGGTAGGTCTTGAGGGTGGTATTTGTCGGGAATGGAGGTTGTGGAACAGTAGTATTAGTTCGAATGTATTGGTTGAACCAATCATTCATCACGCTATAAAAAGCTTGTTTAGCTTCATCATTCGGATTACTAGCAATAGGTTGAGAGTCCACCTACTGTCCCTTGTCTTGGAGCAGCGCTACACTCTCAAGACCATCACTACCGCTTCGGTCGGGATCGGGATCCATTACTATAAATAAACACATTTGCAAATGTCGAAATCACCACACTATCAAATAATCACATAAAATGGCATGTATAGCTAAACCCAACGCATTACGGTAGTCCTAGAATCGACTAAACCGTAGCTCGATACCAATATAATTGTAACACCCGTGCAGAGACCGTTATTGAGTCGGACACGAGGGGTTTGCAGACTTAAATCACTTGCTTTCACAGTCCATTTAAAAATTTCCAGGCAGTTGGCTAACTGCATCACTGTCACCTTAAAAATCATATCTTGAGTTTCCAAACTCGAAAATCAGTTTTGTAATTTTTCTCTGAAATTAGACTCATATGTCCATCTACAGATTTTTTTGTAGAATTTTTGGTCAGGCCAATTAGTACAGTTTATTAGTTAAAGTCTCCCCTGTTACAGGGTGCGACTAAACTGACCTTCATGCATTACGACTTGGATATCTCCCTGTACAAGGCTTCAATACTGATGCCGTTTGTTTCTATAGAAACTAGACTCACAAAGGAATCTATACATATATGGAAAGACTTCTAAATGTCTCTGGTTAATTTATAATGAATTTCTAAAATCAGATCAGGGGATCCAGAAACTGTTCTGGTCCTGTCTCACGAAAACTTTAACATCTCATAATATACTGTTCATATGAAAATAGATTCATCAAGGTTCGATTACATAATTTATTCACTATTTAATTCCATCCCTACTATTTTTAGTGATTTTTCACATCAACATCACTGCTGCTGCCAGCATGTATTTGTAAGGTAAACTTTACCTATTTCATGATCCTCCATGGATCAACTAGAGTTTGTCATACATATACCAAAAGTGATCATGAATAACCATTCCCATGGCTAATCGTTACCAACATTTCCATACCTCTCGACGGACAACATACAAAACGATTATAATGCTATGATCAAAGTATATTTAAGCCATTTTCGCATGGCTATCCAAATTTACACAAAACCAAAAGGGTTCATGACCAACAACAAAAGGGTGGTCCTATACATGCCATTTCAAAGTTCAACCAAAAGTATACCAAAAAGGAGCTTTGATAGTGTGGGCGACTTCGACTTCAAAATCTCGAGTCCGATAGCTGAAGAACCAAAATCTATAAAACAAAAAATCAAAGAAACTGAGTAAGCATTAAATGCTTAGTAAGTTTTGAGCAAAGAATTTAAGCACATCAAGTATAGCATTCATATAACTAAACGAATAATTCCATATATACATATTCTCAAATCATTCCTACTTCACATTCCAACCCCTATATTCATACATAAGGGATCATCTTAGCCAAATACCTAAGCTCATTACTCGATCGAGCGAATATTATTCAAGGAATCAACTATTCCAATGCACATCTGAAACATACCTCATTGTTGGGATTTTACAAGCGTATTAACTGAAATTTTACAGCAAGATTGCTCATTCCCGAATCACGTACCTTCGGATTTAACCGGATATAGCTACTCGTTAAAACGCCTTCGGGACATAGCCCGGTTATAGTAACTCGCATAAACGCCTTCAGGACTTAACCCGGATTTAGTAACTTGCATAAATGCCTTCGGGACTTAACCCGGATTTAGTAACTCACACAAATGCCTTCGGGCTTAGCCCGGGATTAGTAACTCGTACAAATGCCTTCGGATCCTAGTCCGGATATAGTCACTTAGCACAAAGCCTTCGGGACTTAGCCCGGACATCATTCGAATAACCATGCACATTTATCAATAAATCATGACACATCCGTATTTCATTTTCATTAGCAAAGCTCAAACACAAGACACTTATCACACTTGCAATTTCGGCTCATTAGCCACATACAAAGAGCATGATCTAATCAAATCATAATCTAAGTTCCATTACTCGAAAACTTACCTCGGATGTGGTCGAACGATTTCGGCGGCTATTCGATAACTTTTTCCTTTCCCTTATCCAACTGTGGTCCTCTAAGCTCTTGAGCTAATTCAAACAAATTTAACTTATTAAAGTCTCATTATGCTAGCTTATGGCCGAATATGACAAGGAGTTTAATAGGTCATATGGCCACCCTTTAGCTCAAATACACAATGGTCATGCGCATTTTTAATCACATTAAGCAATTTAACACAATTCATTTGAACATCGAAAGAGAACCTCAAGGCACTTAGCCTATATATACATTAGACATTAAAGTCCCATATGTACGAAATCACGAATCGAATTCAACATATTAGCTAATATTTCCCCTTAGCCGAATTTTTTAAGTCAAGATAAAGCCATCAATATGCTTACCTATGGCCGAACATACATGTAACACCCCAAACCCAGCCCAGACGTTACGGCCAAATCTGACGTGCTACATTGGAGTTAAAAATCCGTGTTTCGTTTTAGTGTTTTAAAAACCATATATTTTGTTGAGTTAACAAAGTGTATGGAAGCTAGGGACCAGGTGGGTATCCGAGGCAGAGGAGGTGAGCCATGAAGGCTGCTTAAGTACCAAGCTCTTTTTTTGGATCCAATCCTAGACATGCCCACAACCATAGCCACACTTTGCTATATCGAGTTTAAATTTGTTTAAGTGAATGACTTTGATAAATCGATTAATCGTGGTGTTGAACTTTTTTGAAAACAAGTATCATTTTGAAAACACGTCCTAAGTCTAGCCCATTTGAATAATTATCAACCAATTTTAAAGTTGTTAAAATTAAAATAATCCCGAAAAGAAATAAAAGGAAAGTTGGAATGGCCTTATTACAACCCAAAATAAATAATAATTAAAGGAAATTAAATGAAACCAACGCTTATTTAAAAGTCCAAAGACAATCACCGTGGCCACTCGAATCCCTCCTACCAAGTCTCCACATCAAGGCTCACTGCAAGGTTAAGGAAAGGGTGAGTTTGGAAACTCAGTGTGCAACAAGCCCCTTCGAGCCCAAAACAATAGCGACTGTTGGGTCTAAGCCCAAATCCAATCTCAAAGCATGTACTGGGCCATAGCCTTTTTCATATTTCATAACTCATAACACTAGGCCGAAGCCTTTTCAAGTTTCATATTCTTGGGTCAAGCCTTTATCAGAAAGTGTGGCCCATAGGCCCATTTTTATATCACATGTAATGTCAAATGAAAGAATGCAACCCATTTGGGAGACTACTCAACCCACCATCCGCTACTCTCCACCCGTACCAACCAACACACCATGTGGGATTAACTCGACCCACCCCGCCATAACTCTCACTTGGCAAAGATAGTTGCTTTATCATATAACCTGGAGGCCTAGCCTCTTTTAATAATCGGGCAAAAGCCCTTTTAATAATCGGGGCATAAGCCCTTTAATAATCGGGCATAAGCCCTTTTGATAAGCGGGGCATAAGCCCTTTAATAACCGGGGCATAAGCCCTTTAATAACCGGGGCATAAGCCCTTTTGATAACTGGGGCATAAGCCCTTTTGCACTTCCTCCATCCATATAAATTCCCAACCCAATGCATTTATGAACATCTCATGTGCATATCATACATATCATGTGCATATCATACATGTCATGTGCATATCATACATATCATGTTTACCAAAATCCCATGCATTAAGTTCATATATAAATCCTAGGGGTATAATGGTCATTTTTACCTAGGGGCAAAACGGTCAATTTCATATTATAAGGGTAATCTTGTAATTTTACCAAAAATTAGGGTTTCCGTGTTCATTAACGGTTACAAACAGTTCATGGGTGCAAACAGTGATTCTGGCCCACTTTTAGCGAAACCGAGTTATTGGGCCAAAAACCCCTAATGGGCCCTACTTAGCCAATTTCGTCATCTAGGCCCATTTAGCCTATATTCCATAATGGTTTTATCAGTCTCGTCATAATTTAACTAGTTTTCATATTCTACCAATTTTACCCAAATGGGCTCGAAAGCTTTGTTGGGCCTATTGACCCTCGAGGCCCAACTTACCGTGAATGCCAAAATCACGTTCTTACCGTTTCCAATGTTCCCGATCATCATCTCAACGAATCTAACTAGCTAATGAGCGTTCTCTTGCTCACGAGTCCTCGAAATGCCAGAATTTTGGCATTTCGGCTTTTCGGCATTTATCGCTTTAAGCTATGAAAGGGTTCATTTACACACCTGATTTGTGATATTCCTCGACGAGATCTCCTACACGATTTCTCCTATAATCATTTGTTAAATAGATCAGCTCGCAATAATTGAACCAAATCAAGAGCTATCCAATATTAACACTTACACATTCGGCCACCATCCATAATGGCCTTAGGCACCTTACCTTTGTCGCGATTGATGACTAGGTCTAACTACTCCGGTGATCCAAGCTACTCCAAGTCGACACTACACCTTGCTGCTCCTTCACTAAATAAACCACAAAAATGTTAAAAGAAGACCCCATAAGGCCTATACCCACATTCGGCCACCTCCCTAAACTTGGGGTTTCGGCTTTTGGCCACAGTTACACTAGGAATTGTTTAGAGTTTGAACACTTACCACAGTCTTTCTCCTCTTGAATCCGGATGCCTAAAAGGTAAAGGAATCGAACGCCAACTATTGAAAAGAAAAGAAAAGGTTGCTGGTCACAAAGAATCGGCACCCCCTATCTTCACTGATTTCGGCTTTTTGCGGTATTTCGGTAGAAGTAGAGATTAAGAAAGAAACAATGGTGAATGGAGGGAAATAGTGGGCTGTTTTGAAAGAAGGAAAAAATAAGGAAAAATGAATAGGAGGGAGGTAGATTCGGCTAGAAAAGAAAAGAGAGAAAAAGGCTACACACCAAAGAAGAAATCGCACCACTAAGACCCTAATGCCAAATTACTAACCTAATACCCCTGCCGAACATCCCTCTCCAATCTCCCTTATTCGCCAACTCTATCTCCATATCACATCCTAAAATCTCTCCCTTATCCCTCCTTAATTTATGCATTTAACTTGATCCAACTCTCCTCTTGAGAATCCACTTAGGTTCCAACACTTACCCTTCCTGCACATAAAATAAATACTCTTATTTGCCAACATAGGAATCGAACCTGGTCTTCCTCTATGCTCCACACGCCACCTTTTAGGAGCTTAGTGGCGTCACCCTTGCCACTTTACCAAAGCTCTTTTGTGATACATTTTACCCACAACTTAATATAAGGGCACCTAGCCGAACCCCTAACTTCTAAGTCCAAAATTTAAAAATTCTACCGGGTTTTGGCCAACTCATGGGCCTTCCATAAGCCCATTTACATACCCAAATTATGAATTCTATAATCACATACCAAATTTTAGAAATTTACTTAAAATATCAAGAATCGCGAAAAACCCGAAAATCAGGATGTTACAATACACATCAACTTATGTACTCATTCATGTGGCCGAACATACACATCTATGCTAAGACCGATTGCAACACTTAATACATTCTACAAGTATGGTCACAGGGGGGAAAATTGACATGCAAGTCCTCCTTTTTGATTACATGCACTATTAGATCCTTGTAGATTAGCCTATCACATTTCAAAAGTGTCACACAAGTCCTTTTGACTAAATTCACATGCAATTTACTAAATCAAAGCTTAAAATTTTCACACATTCATATTCACATATTTTAGACCATAAATATCACATTCAAATAATTTGGTGATTCGGTTTAGCGGCCCCGAAACTGCTTTCCGACTAGGGTCACTATAGGGCTGTCACAAATAATGTGGGCCTGAGCACATTTCAGTAACAGTATCAGTAAGGCCTAAGCTCGTTACAGAATCAGTACAGTATGAAATCAGGAAATCCTACCCAATCCTGCCTCTACACACCATCTCCGTACCAACCCTACACACCATGTGGGGATAAAATCGACCCACTCATCCCTATACAAAAAGTAGCACCGGTGCAATACTATAACAGTATTTGTAGCAGAGCTGCCAGTAATAGCCTTATAGCCTTTCAGTATACTTTCTCGAATATCATATATCCCTCCCCATGCAATGCAACATAATATAAATGTATATACAGTAAAAATGGCATGCTCAAACAGTCATACATCACACAGGGGTATATCAGTCATTTACAAAAATCAGGGTCTGTGTGACACCCCTAATGTGACCCTAGTCAAAAAGTGGTTTCGGGACCACAAAATCGAGTCATAAAAAAATAATTATCTGTTAAATTCTGTGTTTATTATATGTGTAAATCATGTGGGAAAGTTTCATGCTTTGACTTGCTTGTTTATATGTGAAATTTTTAAGATAGGACTCATGTGATAAAAATTGAAAGTGTGATAGGTAAATTTTAAAGTGCCAAATAATGCATGAAATGAGGATATGAGGGAGTTGCATGTCAAATGCACCAATTTTTTTTGTGGCCGGCCATGAATGATGGTTGATGTATAATATATGTTTTGTTTTAGTATTATAATAAGTGATGGCTTTATTTTTAAAGTAAATTAATTAGTAAAACCATAAAGATAACAAAAAAAAAGAAAAAATACATGCCCATCTTTCTTCTTGATTGCCGAATTTGGGAAAGGGAATATTGAAGAGGAAAAACCAAGGTATTCAGCCATGGCTACCCTAGTTTAAGGTATGCATTGTGATTTTCTTTTTAATTGACTATGAGATTAGATTGATAAGTGCATAGCTTATTTAACCCATGGTTTAATTTCATGCATCAATAGACAAATGTCCATTCGGCAAGTGCTAAATTGGTGTCATTTTGATAAGTTTTTTTTGAAAGATGTTAATTATTTGTTAAGTAGCTTAAATGATGTTTGAATGAGTAGAATTCATGGTTGAAAAGTATAAATTGAAAGTTGCCGTATGAGTGTATATACATTTTAGAAGGAAAAATGTTGTTGTTTAGTTGAATTTTCATTTGATAAATGTTCATTCGGTCAAATGGGAGAAGAATAAGATGAATTTAAATGTTGTGGTTTATTACTTTAGTTGTTAAATGATTGTGGTCATTGCCGAATACAATTGTGTTAAGGGAAATAGGATTAAATATTGGTTTGATGAACTAAATGTTAATGGATATTAGGCTAAAAGGAGAAAAACGTTAAGTTATAAGAGAATTGAGGGATATTCATATTTAAACATTTAGGGTTATATAAACTTTGGTTATTGAGTTATGTGTTATGTGAAATATTTAATTGATATTCATAATCGGTCTTGTTTTGACAATAATGTAACCTATGTGTAAATTGCTACAATTGATCATGAGATGGAATGGGATATATAAGATATTAAAACATGTTATAATTATATATTGGTGTACATGGTTGTAATTAATCCTCTACTTGAATTCGATTAAGTATGGTCATGGTATGAGTTTAGTAGGGTTAATACCTTAAAATTGAATGGAGTTTTAGTTAATCTTTTGTGTCATGTTCGTTAAAATAGTTGATGATTTGGGTGTTATTATACGCATTTAGGCTAAAGATTTTTCAGCTATGTTTTATAACTATGAAATAATTATAATGGATAATATGTAGGAGTAAATTTTGGCTTGTTAAAAATGTGGTACGTGTATGGCAAATGGTATATACATAATGCATTGAAGTTACCCTATAAGGTTGAAATGAGTAATTAAATTATTGGTGTGTATGCATTTTTTTTATTGTAACTTGGCATGTGAAATGGGTGTATGATAGTTAATATGTGTGCTTAAGGTGATGTGATAAAATAATTAGCTATATGGTTTGGTTTCATTATTGAGTATAAGGGTTAACTGCTTTAAAAGATCTTTTAATGTTCGAAATGATTAAACAAGTTCATTTGTTTAAATTAAGCTCAAGAGCAAAGAGGATCAAAGTCGGATAGGGGAAAAGAGAAAATAAACGAATAGCCGTGGATATCTAGTCATCGACCGCTTCCGAGGTAAGTTTTAAGTGATTAAACATTGAGTAAATTCAATCATAATAGGACATAATGAGTTGATTTAATAAGATATGATGGGGCCATGATATGTTTTAAACTCAAATGGTAAGTTCATAAGTGTTTGGACTTGGAAATTTAAGAGCAAATTGTAATAATTTGCTTAGGACAGCAGCAGTAACGTGATTTTAGAAAATCACCATAAATTGTTGGTGTGGAATTATAGGCTGAATAAAATATGTAATCAAAGCTCAATTAGTCTAGTTTCTTATAAAAGAGACCGTGTGAGCAAAGAAATTTCCTATAAAGAGATATTTAAATTTGTGTGAGACGGTGTCAGAATGACTCTAAAATCCCCTGTTCTGTTTTTAGAAAATCATTATAATTTGTAAAAAAATGGTTATAAGATAAAATTTATATGCTTAGACTCCTTAATGAGTCTAGTTTAAAATTAAATCAAATATGACACATTTTTAATTCTGTAAAATGAGAAATTTGATTCGTAGTGAAGAGTGGTCAGATTAGTCAAACAGTGAAATAGGGGAAACTTTAAGAAAAATCTGGTATTGATTGGCCAAACCAAAAATTCTGAAAACTTTATGGATGGAATATTTATGAGTCTATATTCAGGGAAAATTAACGGCAATTGATTTTGAGTTTTGTAGCTCCAGTTATAAATAATTTAGTGACTATTGCTCAGGAATAACTGCTTGTGCTGAATTTGAGATTATGTTGTAAACCTTGATAAAACTTGTTTTAGTTGCTCATAAGCTATTGATTAAACCCATACGTGAATTCTAAATTGTGATATTCTAAAATGATATATGAGTGATAGATGGATCTTTGATATTAAAATTTGTGAAATTGTAAGTTTATAAGTATTCGAATATGAAATGATAGTATGGCATGAAATTGAATTATTCATTGGAAAATGATAGATGTAGATTCAGCCAAGACAAAGTGTATACGTGAAAGTATATGTGGTATGTGAAGTGTATTTGGATAATTGTGATGTGAATACATGAAAATTTATATTTTAATTTAGGATTTTATGTGATGAATGTGAACATGCGTAGTGTGTTAAGGCCGAATGGCCAATGTGATGAATGTGAACATGCGTATGTGTGATAAGGCCGAATGGCCAATGTGATGAATGTGAACTTGTATATATATGCGTGATAAGGCCGAATGGCCAATGTGATGAATGTGAACATGCGTATGTGTGATAAGGCCGAATGGCCAATGTGATGAATGTGAACATGCATACATGAGATAAGGTCGAATGGCCAATGTGATGAATGTGAACATGTATATATGTGGTAAGGCCGAATGGCTAATGCGAAATGTGTATGAGATAGATATGAGGTAAAGCCGAATGGCTAATGCAAAACATGTATGAGATGGATATGTGGTAAAGCCAAATGGCTAATGTGAGATATGTATGAGATGTGTATATATATATATTGTGGCCAAATGACAAACGGCGGAAGGTGTGTTTTATTAGATATTTGATGAGGTAAATAAATTACAAATATGATAGTCGATGTGAATGCTGTAACATGTGAATAAATATGCATGAAACTCTGTGATGTAAATTCGGGATTTAAGGCCCGATGACTATATGTGGTGACTATGTCCGGGTTAAGACCCGCTGACTTCGTGTGGGGATTTCATCTGAGCTAAAGGTCCCGCCGATAATCCGAGTAGAGTTTAAAGCTATAAGACTTCGTAATAAGAATTACTTATAAATTTATTCAATGCGAAAGGATAAACAGGTATGTACTCCAAGTTTATATGTGAGCTTGATTTGAACTAAATCATAAGATAGTTATGTGATGCATACGTGAGCAATCTATGAGACTATTCCTATGACTATGTGACATCGGATCGGTGTGAGAGGTTATGTGAAATTATACAATATATCTATGTCACATGAGCTCACTTTCATGTGAAAGTTTATCTTTCTATTGTATAATGATGAGATGTGCACATTCGGTAGAGGGATGGTATGCCCGAAGGAAGAGTGAAATAAAAATACGAACAACTATGTTATAATTTGATTGTTATCTGTTGACACTGCTTAAAACTTACTAAGCATTGTAATGCTTACTCCGTTTATTTTGTTTCCTCTATTTTATAGATCTCATTTGGAAGCTACAGACTCGGGGATCGTCAGCAAATTAGTCACACTATCATTATCCACTGCTTGTTACTGTTATGTTTTGAATTATTTTATGGCATGTAAAGAATATACCAGTGGCCGAAGAATATTTTGGTTAATGTATATAAGCCATGCGAAAATGGCATCTTCTGAATGTGTACTTATAGAAGTTTAAATTGTATCCTTGACTGTCTTTAGTATTTATCTAAAGGAATGCTCTTTATAATAAAAATAAATAAATAAAAAATTTTACTGTTCTGATATGAGTTTCAAGTCCGGTAATGCCCCTTTACCTACTTTGGCGACGGACACGGGATAGGGGTGTTACAGTCTGAGTACACTTATCGGCCCAATAGTAGGCCAACAGTCGTCTTGGACAACCCAACAACCTTAACAGTCAATCGGTGATAATGGGCCCACAAACCATATTGCGGCCCATGTGGGTCCACACGCTCGTATGGCCCACATAGCCTAGACATGGCCTTAGCCGTGTGAACTACACAGCTTGGCCCAATAATCTCCACATGTCTGAGTGGTTTACCTGTGTGGGGCCCACGAGCCTGTGGGGCCCACACGGCCCATTTCAGTCCAACGTCACAAAAAATTGCCTAAGCCCATAAAATCACTCATGGTGGCCTCTACGATCGAACGCCCACATTTTACGCATTCAGATTACCACACGAGCAAGCGTACGCCCGTGTAGCACCAATAGTTAAACTTTTCCGGCTTTTGTCAATCTACGTTTATAGCAGTGTGGTTACACAACTGATTGCGAAAATGCAATACCAGACCACGAGCACTTCAACCTATGTCCAGAAAATCCTGGTTAGTAACCTAACAACCAAATTGAAGCGAACCTTGATCAAAGCCCTTATCTATAATATTACCTATCACACGTCTGAATCAGTCGGTTTAGGCTTTCCCATTTACTTCGTTGCATAAGCCTAATCCTTATGCCTTAAGAGATTATCTACATTTTAACCGAGTCTTATCAACCTTTAGTCAAAAGAATAGTAGAGCTAGATGAATAACCACTTACCGAAATTCCAAGTCAAGACTAGAGGTAAGGGACAATCGGCCTACACCCATACTAGAGCTGAATGTACCCAAAATAATGGAGGCAAATGGAACAATTGTACTCCTATCCTAAAACTGCAGCACAGAAAAAGTTAGGTGCAAGACAAATATGGCAAAGAGGGAGAAAAAAGAAGAATCGTGAACCCATACCAAAAATTAGACTTACCAAAATGCAGAACCGAAGAATAGGAATGACTACAGAGATGGTAGATATCAATGAGAGGAAAGTCGACACAGTGGTACAATAAGAGTAGAAGTATTCGGCCAAGCCTCAAAAGTGAAGATGATAGGAAAAAGGGAGTGAGTAGGGAGAAGACGAGAAGAGAAAAGAAAGAGACTTGTGGAGAGGGAAAGATTCAGTTACAAGGAGAATAAAAATCAATTGGGGTAGTGGAAGAAATGAGAGTTATCAGCCAAGATAGCTAGGCACAAAAGAGAGAATTATTGCTCAAAAGAGTTGAGAGAAAGAGAAGTGAAATATTCGGCTAAAGAAAGAAGTGTAATTTTGAAACAGACCACCATACAAGAAGACACCCCAAAAACAAAATTCCATATTTGGCTTTACAGAGAAAAAGAAAACAAAAGTCTAATCGGTAACCAGAGTGATTTGCATAGCCGAATTTTCCCACCCCAAAGACCACGCTTGCAGCAACCTCCCATGCGTCAACAGGACTTGAACCTCAGACCTCTTGGAACACTCTACATGCCACTTACCACTAGACTAGCAGGCTTTTTATGTTATGTTTTATCCATATTATTTAAAAACCTACTGACTAAAATAGGGTTTATTCAAGTAAGAAATAAAATTTTGCAAAAGCCAAGGCTCGAACCCAAGACTTCTTAAACTCTTCCAGAACACTCAGAACACTTAACCACTGAAGCAGATACATGTTGTGTCACTTTCTTGGACAACCAAATATTTATGTGTAGTTTCCTAACTGCACCCACTTAAGACTTAAAACTTCTAGGCCCAAAATTCAGGGCATTACACTTTCAACAATAGCATAACTCAAAATATTCACCAAAATAAAAAATTCAAGGATGGATCTTGTAGATAACTTAGCAACGATCTCAAAAACATAAAAATTATCAAAAACCAAGCTATAACTCACCTTGAATCAAGCTTCGGAAAGGCTAAACCCTAGCTTTCCTTTTTCTTTTCTTTCTTATTTATGTTTCGGCAAGAACAAGCATTATGAAAGCTTGTTTTAATTTTTTTATGTTTTATTATTTCATAAATATAATACATTTTACAATTATAACCTTAATAAAATTCTTCATATTTCACTAAATAATGGCCAAATGTGTCCATACAATATTTCAAGGGTATAATTACATTATAAATACCCCACATTAAAATAACAAAGCAATTAAACACTTCAAAAATTAGCATACAAATTTTGCATTTTATGCGATTAAGTCCTTTTATTTAATTGGACACCCAAATGAAAAAATTAAATCACGAAAATTTCACACACACAAATTCACACATAATAAGCACATAAAATAATTTCAAAATATTTTTCTAACTCGAATTCGTGGTCCCGAAACCACCGTTCTGACTAGGGTCTAAATCGAGCTGTTACAAACTTGACATTGAATTATGCTATGAATCATACAAATGATTTGTTTATAGACGTGATTTGTGATAAGTTTATTTGTATATGGCTTACTAAGATTTTGAAAGCTTACTTTATGTTTGTTTGCATTGGTTTTTTTTAGATATTGAGGCTATTGAAAGCTTGGGGATCGTCGAGGATCATCACCACACTATCGAATTCTATTTTGGTACCTTTTGAAAATGTAAATATTGAAGTATGGCATGTATAGGCTATAAGTACTTGTTTATGTTTTGTAATGTGTGTATCATGCCATGTGATATGGCTAGATTATGGTTGAACTTATGATTTGATCTTAGTATATGATATGTGATGCAAATTATGCCTATGTGATGTGCTTATGATTGTCCAAATAGAAATGGTCAATTTTGGTAAGTTTTTGGTATGTGTTTATTTGAGGAATTGGTAAGTTCATGGTATATGATTGAATGAGATATATTGAGGTTATGAAATAAATGTTTAGATATGATTTTGGCTTATGAATTGGCATAATTTGGTATGGATTACATGCATGAAATTAGTTGATTATATTATGGCATGATTGGTGTATGATTTAGTTGTGAATTAGTTAAAAATTTGGCATAAAATGTTTTGATTTTGTTTCTTGTAGGGAGGATCCTTAAGGGGAGGCATTATGGCCTTGTTAATGGCCTATTTTTTCCCATACAGGCAGGGACACGGGCATGTGCCTCATCTGTGTTGCTTGAGGGCCATTTCGAAATGAGCCTGGGCAGACCACACGGTTACACACACGGGCGTGTGCTAGGCTGTGTGGCCAAGTCAGTTTCGACCATGGGCTAGACACACAAGCATGTGGTCAGCTGTGTGGCCAAGTCAGTAGCCTCCCTAATTTTCACACGGCTTGGCACACGGGCGTGTCTTGTGGCCGTATGGACAAGATAGTATGTATGCCCTGTTTTGACACGGCCTAAGCACACGAGCGTTTCTAAAGCCGTGTGAGGCACACGGCTTGTTCACACGGGCTTGTGACCTGTATAACTTTAAAAAATGTTTATGTTTTGAAAAATTTTGTATGAGTTCGGTTTAGTCTTGACCCCTTTTCTAATGCGTGTGTAGGGTCTTGATGACCTAAGTAATGGACTTATTATTGATGTTTGATTTTGATTTGAGAATGATGTGTATGAATTGTTCATAAAATGTTCTGATTTGTCTAGTAACGTCTTTAACCCTTATCCGATGACGGATATGGGTTAGGGTTGTTACAATCTTTACAATTCAAACGTTATTCCACTGCCTATTTCTGACATAACTAATATCACATTATCTTGTCACTAGCAAAAACCAATCTAGAAGAACTTTCAATTAATACATTCTTTAGACATCATACTTGAATACTTTTGTCTCATCGAATTCAACTTCTTCTTTAACAATGACTTGGCATATTACGAATGGCCTTTAACACGATCCAACATCTTTTCTGTTACTGTCTTCACTTGCAGACTCATTCTCTTATCTGATCACAGTACTAATCCTTCAATAAGGAAACTCTATAATTCCACACTTTTAAGCTTATTTAATCTACATAATACGAACTTCATTACAATACTTTACCGATGAGGGGGTGAGGGTTGTAAAGCCTCAAATTTAACTCTCACATAAACATGCACATCACACATACTATTATGAATGGCCACTTCATTACTAATTCCACATTCTCAAAACACCTAACAATCATTTACTTATGATCACTTTTGTAGTTAAAACATAGCTCATACGCTAAACCAAATCATTAATTCACAATCACAATATTCACATAGCAATCAGAGACCAAACATCACAACTCATATACTCATATAATTATAACATTTATCAATAGTAGAATATCATGCACTCTGATTCATACTTTTAAGAGTTTCAACTCATCACCAATGCATTTTCACTCAAACATTTATTCTGTACTATCAGAATTAGCTCGGTTGGAAAGCATATCTATCTAATCAAAACAATTATTGTCAGAATCGAGAGTTATGACACATCACAGCTTAAATATGGCATGTATAGCTAGACTCTTACTTGCTACGTTAGTCCCAGGATTGACTAAACTATAGCTTTGAAACCAATAAATGTAACACCTCTAAACCATAATTGTCGCTGGACTAGGGTAAGAGGCACTACCGAACATTTCACATACATTGATCACATATATCATCATATTTCATTCATTCCTAATCACACTGTCCCTTATATAAGTCTACGAGACCTTACACATGCTTTAGAGAGGGTTCGGGACTAAACTAATCTCTTATAAAAAATTTTAGAAACTTAAAAAATTTTTCACGTTATAGAGGTCACACGCTCGTGTGTCTAGGTCATGCAAAAACAGGGCATACATACTGACTTACACCACACGGCCGACCACACACCTGTGTGTCAGTCCATGTGCAAAACTGATGACATACTGGCTTGAGTCACACGGCCTACCACACGCCTATGATCCTGGCCCATGTAACTACCTGACTTAATTTGAAATAAGCTTTAGGGAACACAAGGCAATGTACTAAGGCCATGTGTCACACACGGTCGAGCCACACGCTTGTGTGCTCGGTTTTGTGGACTGAAAATAGGCTTGGTTTAAGCCACATTTCTCACCCTCCTCATGCATACCTAAAACACAACATTTTTCACCATTTCAATACATTAATAGGCAGCCAAAACATGTTATTTTATGTACCAAATATGTTACACCAATTCCCTGCATTTCATCAACTCAAATCATAGCCATTTCTTGTACAAAACACATAACAGAACTAGCATGATTCATTTCTCATTTCACACGTATTCTATCACATACCAAAACGCATATCACGTTCATCAACTCAACCTATTTCAAATATGTATTTTATCATCATTAATCACACACCAAGCCTGACTCATTAATCATCTACTAAAAATTCATTGATCAAGCTTAAAATCGTGCATTATATACGCAAGAACTCATCACTTACCAAATAATCAAATAAACAACTTGAACCATCACCAAGTATACGAAAATTATGCCATAACATAAGGCATCCTTTACACATCAAAATAATATTATTTTCAAGCCACATCTCATGACTAATTGCATCAAACACATAGGCATCTGTTGCCAAATTAGTTGTACTCAATAAATAACTATAAAGCCTATACATGTCATATAACCTGAATCACAAAGCTTACAAGTACCAAGCCATAGCTGGATAGTGTGATGTAATCTCTGACAAGTACTTGAATTGATTCACATCATCGCTTATATTTCTTCGTAACATCATCTTTACTTGTTGACTCATTTAAACATCGGTGAAAGCACATTACCTCAATTAAATATTAATAAATATAATAGACTCATAAACATTTCTCATTTTATTCACAAACTTAACTATGAATTTCACAAGTTTCTTTGATTCAATGCTCATATAACTTATGTACATACCTGTACTTTCTCATATTTAACTTTTGCTTAATAAAATCTTTGACATATCCGTTAACCATTTGGAATATTTTTGGATACCTGGAAAAACTAGCACACTCAGTGCTAAATAAATAGTTGAAGCTCTATCAACCTCGCACACATAGTGCCAATATATATCCGAAACAATTTCAATCTCGTACACCAAGTGCCAATACGTAACCGAATCATCGTCAAACATGTATATAATCTCATACGATAAGTATCTATACCATGGCCCGTAATTAAATCTGTAACACCCCATACCTGGCCTAGATGTTATGGTCGAATCTGGCGATGTCACATTGAAGTGTTTCTCGTAAAGCATGATATCGTTTGAAAAGCAAAATGTTTATTTAACCTCTTTGTGTGAACTAGAAAATGATTTAAAACCTGCATCACTATCAAAAAGTATTCACTTTAAAACTTATTAATTCCAAAATCTCATTTATCGTGAATGCTTTTGAAACGGTTTTGTGTATTCATGGTATTTTGGTAAATCATGCACATCATTTGAAAACCTACATCCTACTACTAGCAGATATAAATAAATAAAACCCCAAAATTAAAATTAAAATTATAAACGCCTTATTACATAAAAATACCCAAATAAAACTACTTATAAATAAAAAATCCAATAAGGAAGCGAAAGCGGTTGTGTGGCCATATTTGAGTCCCTTGCAGCACTGATCCGCCTAAGACTAGGGATTACCTGAATAGTTAAAACAGATAGGTGAGTTTATGAAGCTCAGTGTGTAATCCCATATAAGCAAACATCCAAAAAACAAACACAGTCTGGGCCTAAGCCCTTTTAGTAACAGTGACAACATTAGTTTGGGATTTAGCCCATTTTAATACAGAAATAGTCATGTGTTTGGGCCTTGGTCCATTGCAGTAACAGTAAATAGTGCAGTAACAATAACTAGTGCAGTAATAGTAATTAGTGCAGTAACAGTAAACAGTATGCAAATCCTACCCATCTAGCCTCTACACTCCATCTCTGTCCAACCTTATACTCCATGTGGGGATATAATCAACCCACCCATCCCTACACTCCGGAATTAGCATCGGTTGCGGCACTAAACAGTATTTGCAGCAGAGCCGCCTGTATAATAGGCTTAGAGCCATCAGTGGTTTGTAGCAGAGCTGCCAGTACAGTACACTTCCTCCAATCATATACAAGCCCATCCCCATGCAATGCATTATGCAACATGTCATGTCATGTCATATCATAATATTAAGCAGGTACTCAATACAGTTTACAATTAGCATGCTAAAATATACACATACATCATATATGGGCAAAACAATCATTTTTCCTCATAAGGGAAAAACTTTCATTTTACCTCATAAGGGAAAAATCGTCATTTTATCACATAAGGGCAAAACAGTTATTTTGCCACATAAGGGCAAAACCATCATTTTACCTCATAAGGGCAAAATCTTCATTTTATCACATAACGGCAAAACTATCATTTTATCTCATAAGGGTTCCGGTACGCTTACTGACCCAACAGAAGGTCACAGTCGTCTCGGACGACCCATGCAACCTTAACAGTCAAACCATGAAAATAGGCCCAAGGCCCTTAATGCGAGCCCATGTAAGCCCACACCCCCGTGTGGCCGAATTAGCCCAGAAATGGCCTTAGCTGTGTAAACTACACAGCCTGGCCCACAATCTCCACACATTCATGTGTTTTACTCGTGTGGGGCCCACAAACTCGTTGGGCCCGCACTACCTATTTCGGCCCATCGTGGCCCAGAATGACCTAAGCCCAAGAATACGCTCATGGTAGCCCCTGGACCAAACGCCCACATTTTTGCATTCAGATCACCGCACGAACGAGCACACGCTCGTGTAGTGTCATCGGTCATCTACTTCGGCTTTTGTCGATTTATGAGTAGAGGCAATGTTTTACACACCTGGTTTTGTTTCATTGGCAACGTAGTCCCAAGAGCACATGCACCCAATATTCCGAGTAAAATACTAATTAAGACCCAAAATGAGTAATATCACTACTCTCTCTTCAATTCTTAAACGCTTACCTTAGTCCATTCGATGCACCCTTAACACCTAGCACGTCGAGGAATTGGTTGTTTAAAAAGATTCACCTATACCAACAAGATAACTACAAGTCATCTCTACAACTGAGTGATTACAATCAAACTTAAACAGCCGAAGAAGTCAACACGAAATAGCATCAACCTACAATGGTACTTACAAACCTGTGATATCCTATTAATAAAAACAATCCATAATAAATTCGCATCAAGTTTACCCAAAAGTGACTTACCTCCAACCTTCAATGTATCAATAGAATCTCGCACCCAAATAAGTCTTCGATTGATGCCCACGAGTTCTTGAAAACCTCTCCCAAGAACTGAGAAGGAGAAAATAGACATTCCCCAAGAAGAAAAAAGGTTCGGCAATATAGAAAAGAAAGAGAGGGGAGAGAATAGAAAAGGTTCAGCCAGAAAGAGCAATGTGGGGAAAACTCGTCCACAACGCAATACAGTAAAAGGGATCGAACAAATATTCAGCAAAGAAAGAGGAAAAAGAGATTGGCGTGAAAACTAAATGGAAAAACTGAAAGGACAAAGGCTCACCGACACACACACTTCACAAATTCAACAAGAGAAGAAGAAAGAAAAGAAAAAGGACAATAGAATAAGCATTCAGTTAAGAGAAAAAATGTTTCTAGGAAATGTTTTAGAGAGAAAGACAAAGCAGAAAATAAAAAATGAAATTTTGAGTAATCCCCCTTCCAAATTTGGCACCACACCCCTTCTAGACTCAAATTCATTCTTTTTCTCCCCAAAATCCTCAACTGTATCCCACCTATCGTAATCCCTTCTCAACCAAAAAATCCCCCCAATATCCTTCCAAATATTCAGCCACAACAACCCCCATTCAGACTTATCCAAACTCTTGGTGTTTCGGTTAAACATAGCTTCCTCCCACGGCCAACAGTAAAAATAGTCTTCATCTGCACAAGCAGGGATTCAAACCTCAGACCACTAGCACACTCCACACGCCACTATCCACTAGACCAGCAGGCCCATTATGTCTTTTTTTTTTACCAAAATAAACTTATAACCCTATTGGCCAAAGATAGAGGTTTTATCATTAAAAAGAAAATTTTTTGTGGAAGCCAAGACACAACCACTAAGCAAGACATACTTTTGTGTCACTTTCTTGCACAACTAAACTTTTATGTGCATCCTCTTAACTGTTCCCATGCTTACGACTTAATACTTCTAGGCCTAAAATTCGGGGCATTACAATTCACCCCTCCGTAATGAAATTTTGCCTTCGAAATTTCCAACAATCAGATAAGTCGTATAACATAAACTACACCATTACGCTCCCGCTGCTCACTCTAAATCTAAAACACTGCCACATTTAACTTGAGTATTTTTAGTACAGTCTATAGATAGACCGGGACAGTACATCAATCCAATCCTCGTATCCAGATTAGGCATATTGCCAAACGACGAGGACCAAGCTCGAGCCCCTCCACGGCCTCTACCGTAGCCTCTTATACCCGTCCGTGAGTACCAGTTGTGCTCATTGTCTAGTCATATTTTATCTTTGTTAACAGTTTTATGCAGATCAGTTTACAGTTCCAGTTGTTTATTAACAGATATTTTATGGAAACAGTATCAAAAGTATAGAGTTTTGTTTTCGTACAACTCAGTGTCTATCGGTGTCTACCAGTTTTACTACAGTTTCGGTATACACTACTAAAAAGTTTGCAGTACGGTATACTACCTACAATAGTCTTAGTAATCCTACCTATGGTAGTTTCAGTCAAAATCAAAATACAATTTCCAGAGAGAACTTACAGGATTGGCGTGGAGACTCGATAGACCACACATTCAGAAATAACATTGCAAAATACTTCAAATTATTTAAAACAGTACTTTTAAAACTTTGAGATTTGGAAGAAACCCAAATCCACAACCAAGTTTTGCAACCTGGCTCTAATACCACAAAATGTAACACCCCAAACTCGGCCTAGACTTTATGGCCGAATCTGACGATGTCACATTGAAGCGTTTCTCGTAAAGCGTAATATCGTTTGAAAAGCCCAATGTTTATTTAACCACTTTGTGTGAACTAGAAAATAATTTAAAACCTGCATCACTATAAAAAAGTATTCACTTTAAAACTTATTATTTCCAAAATCTCGTTTATCGCAAAAGCTTTTGAAACAGTGTTGCGTATTCATGGTATTTTGGTAAATCATGCACATCTTTTGAAAACCCGCATCCTACTACTAGTTGATATAAATAAATAAAACCCTAAAATTAAAGTTAAAATTGTAGAGGCCTTATTACATAAAAATACCCAAATAAAACTACTTATAAATTAAAAATCCAATAATAAAGCGAGAGCGGTTGTGTGGCCACCTTTGAGTCCTTCGCAGCACCGATCCGCCTAAGACTGGGGATTACCTGTACAGTTAAAACAGAAAACAAACACAGACTGAGCCTAAGCCTTTTTAGTAGCAATCATGTGTTTGGGCGTTGGCCTATTGCAGTAACAGCAGTAATAGCAACCAGTGCAGTAACAGTAAACAGTATGCAAATCCTACCCATCCAGCCTTTACACTCCATCTCCGTCCGACCCTACACTCCATGTGGGGATATAATCAACCCACCTATCCCTACACTCCAGAATTAGCACCGGTTGCGGCACTAAATAGTATTTGCAACAGAGCCGCCAGTATAATAGGCGTAGAGCCATTAGTGATTTGCAGCAGAGCTGCCAGTACAAAACACTTCCTCCAATCATATATAAGCCCATCCCCATGCAATGCATCATGCAACATGTCATGTCATCTCGTAATATTAAACATGTGCTCAATACAGTTTACAATTAGCTTGCTAAAATATATACATACATCACATAGGGGCAAAATAGTCATTTTACCTCATAAGGGAAAAACCGTCATTTTACCTCATAAGGGAAAAATCATCATTTTATCACATAAGGGCAAAACAATCATTTTTCCATATAAGGGAAAAACCGTCATTTTACCTCATTAGGGCAAAATCGTCATTTTATCACATAAGGGCAAAACAGTCATTTTATCTCATAAAGGTTCAGGTACGCTTACCGACCCAACAGAAGGTCACAGTCATCTAGGACGACCCGTACAACCTTAATAGTCAAACCGTAAAAATGGGCCCAAGGCCCTTAATGCGGGATGTGAGCCCACATGCCCGTGTGGCCCAATTAGCCCAAAAATGGCCTTGGCCGTGTAAATTATACAGCCTGGCCTACAATCAATCTCTACACATCCGTGTGTTTACCAATGTGGGCCCCACAAAATAGCCCATTTTGGCCCATTGTGGCCCAGAATGGCCTAAGCCCATGAATACGGTCATGGTGGCCCTATGATCAAAGGACCACATTTTACACGTTCAGATTATCGCACTAGCGAGAGCATGCTAGTGTAGTGTCGTCAGTCATCTATTTCAGCTTTTTCTGATTTATGAGTAGAGGCAGTGTTTTACAAACCTGCCAACGTAGTTCCAAGAACTCCTGCACTGTGACAGCCTTAAAACGACCCTAGTCAGAATGTGGTTACCACAAAATCGAGGCATAAAAAATAATTTAAAATTTATTTTGATGCCTATAATATGTGTTAACTCATGTGTGACAATTTTGATGTTTTGATTTAGAGTTATAAATGTGAATTTCACTAGAAAGGACCTAGTAGTAAACTTTGAAAGTATGATGGGGAAATGTGTGATGACTAGTTGATCATGCATGCAAAAAATGAGGGGTTTGCATGTCAAATTTCCCATATATCATAAGTAGTGGCCGCCATGATGGGCTTATATGCACATAATATGTATTAATTATTAGTTAGTAGCTTATATTTTATAACATAAGTAAATAAAATAAGGAAAGAGAAAAGAAACAAAGGAGTCTTTCTCATGTTTTCTTCTTGGCGATTCTAAGAGAGGAAGAGGAGGAGCCATTCGGCCATGGTAGGCCTTCATTAAGGTAAGAAACTCAAGCTAGTCCTTTAAAATCTTAGCATGGTTTTAAGCTAGATTCTAAGTCCCTTACTTAACCATGCCGAAATCTTTGAAATGGATGGTGATATGAACATTCGGCCATGGTAGAGGTTAAAGAAAAATGGTGGTAATGTTATATATTTTGATAAGTATGTTAAATGGTTTGAGATTTGAACTAGTCATCAAATCCTCTAGGTAGCCCATGCTAAGAATTTTGATTTTGGGATGACTAGAACTTTCAGCCATGGTAGCTATTGAGGATTTAGGTTTGTGTTTCATGTTAAATTGGATGAATCTTGGTGTAAGGGTGTTTTAACTAAACTAATGATCAAATAGGTGCATAGATACAAAATGGAAAGAATCGGCCTAAGTGTTTTAGTCATTGACATATATATATATATGTTGCAGAATGTGTGCTTAAGGAATTGGTTAAGTACATTGTTGTTAAATGCTTGTTGCTAAGGAATTTTGAATGGGTTATAAATTGAGTTTAATGTTAGAGGAACATTGGTTTGGACACCTAGTGCGAATGTGTTCAAACATAACTTACCAAGTGCATAAATATGATAATGCTATGATGGTAGACTTAATTGGAATTCGGCATTGTAAGTGATGCCTTGGGCTCTTATGATGGTTAGGGACAAAATGTGTGTTGTGAGGAATGAAATGATGTCTATGAATTCGAAAATGCAAGGTATTAAGCTAGTCCTATTATTCGGTGGTGCATGAGTAGAGCACATGTATAATGCTTGAATAACTAGTCAATAAAGCTATTCGCGCCTAATTGTATAATATAAATGTATTTAATCGGATTGTTAAATTGATAAATTATTAAATAAGCTCTATTTGTTTGAATTAAGCTCAAGAGCTTAGAAGACCAAAGTTGGATAAGGGGAAGGAAAAAGTGAGCGAATAGCCGTCGAAATCGTTCGACAACATCCGAGGTAAGTCTTCGAGTAATGACCCTACTTGATTTATATTGAAATGATTTGTCATATTATGGCGGATAGCCGAATGTGCATAGAGCCTATGTTAGAAAGCCAATTGAAATCATGCTCTTTGTGTGTGGCTATTGAGCCGAAATTGGAAAGGTTTGATAAATGATTTGTGTTTGAGCCTTAGTAACGGAAATGAAATATGGATGTGTCATGAATATTGATATATGTGTGCATGAGCATTTGAATGATATCCGGGCTAAGACCCGAAGGTATTTGTGCGAGTTGTTATATCCGGGCTAAGACCCGAAGGCATTTGTGCGAAGTTGTTATATCCGGCTAAGACCAAGGCATTTGTGCGAAGTTGCTATGTCCGGGTTAAGACCAAGGCAATTGGGCGTGTGGTTATATCCGGCTAAATCCGAAGAAACTTGGGTTTGAAGGTAGCGATTTGTGCTATAATAATTTTAATTAATCGCTCGAAAACCCAAGCGATAAGGTATGTTTGCATGTGCATCGGAAAAGTTGATTCGTTTTAAATAGTATTCGTTCAATCGACTAACGAACTTTCGGCTCTTAGATAGGTTGATACCTTGTGTGTGTATATGTTGATGAAGTGTGAAGTGTGAAGTAAGTATGATTATGAGAATGTGTATCAATAAACTGATTCATTTAGCTATGTGAATGTAATACTTTAGTCAAAGCTGATTTCATTACTTGAGACTTACTAAGCATTAAAATGCTTACCCCGTTGCTTTGGCTCTTTGTTTTCTAGATTTTGTTCGTTAGCCATCGGATTCGGGATCATCAAAGTCGAAGTCATCCACACTATCAAAGCCCTTTTGGTACTCTTTTAGTTGAACTCTGGATATGGCATGTATAGGACTACCCTTTTTGTTGTTGGTCATGTACCCATGGATTTTGTGTAAATTTGGATAGCCATGCGAAAATGGCTTATATCGTTTTAGCATAGTACTATAATCGTTTTGTATGTTGATCACTAAGAGGTATGGAAATGTTTGGAAACGATTATCCATTGGAATGGTTAATCATGATTATACTTTGTGCTATGTATGCAAAAAGGGCTAATTGAATCATGGAAACTATGAAATAGGTAAAGTCTACCTTAAAGGCAGATGCTGACAGCAGCAGCGATGTGGATGTGAAAAATCACTAAAAATAGTAGGAATGGAATTAAATAGTGAATAAATTATTTAAATTAACATTGATGAATCTACTTTCATATGGAAGAAACGAAACGGTCATATGAGTTGTATGTTAAGAGATATTTAGGTTTTCGTGAAGCAGGGCCAGAACGGTTTCTGGATTCCCTGTTCCGACTTTGGAAATTCATTATAAATTAACCAGAGATAATTAGGAGTCATTACATATATGTATAGATTCCTCCTTGAGTCTAGTTTCTACAGAAACAAACGGTATCAGTATTGAATCCTTGTACAGTGAGATATCCAAGTCGTAATGCATGAAGGTCAGTGTAGTCGAACCCTGGAGCGGGGGAGAGTTTAACTAATAAACTGTACTAATTGGCTTGACCAAAAATTCTAGAAAAAAAATATGTAGATGGACATATGAGTCTAGTTTCATGGAAAAATTACAAAACTGATTTTCGAGTTTTTAAATTCAAGATATGATTTTTAAGGCGACAGTGATGCAGTAACCAGCTTGTCTAGAAATTTTTAAATGGACTGTGAAAATAATTAAGTTAAGTCTGTGTGCACCTTGTGTTCGACTCCGGTAACGGACTCGGGTACGGGGTGTTACATGCACCCAATATTTCGAGTAAAGTACTAAATAAGTCCCAAAATGAGTAATATCACTACTCTCTCTTCAATTCTTAAATGCTTACCTTAGTCGATTCAATGCATCCCCAACACATAACACGTCGAGGAACTGGGTGTTTAAAAATATTCACCTATACCAACAAGAGAACTAACAGTCATCCCTACAACTGATTGATTATAATCGAACTTAAACAGCTGAAGAAGTTAACATGAAACAGCATCAATCTACAATGGTACTTGCAAACCCGTGATATCATATTAATAAAAACAATCCATAGAGAATTTGAATCAAGGTTACACAAAAGTGACTTACCTCCCACCTTCAATACATTAACAGAATCTTGCACACAAATAAGTCTCCGATTGATGCGTACGAGTTCTTGAAAACCTCTCTCAAGAACTGAGAAGGAGAAAATAGACATTCCCCAATAAGAGAAAAGGTTCAACAATATAGAAAAGAAAGAGAGGGGTAGAGAACAGAAAAGGTTCAGCCAAAAAGAGCGTGGCGAAAACTCATCCACAACGCAATACAGTAAAAGGGATCGAACAAATATTTAGTAAAGAAAGAGGAAAAAGAGACTAGCATGAAAACTAAATGGCAAAATTGAAAGGATAAAGGTTTACCGACACACGCACTTCACAAATTCAGCAAGAGAAGAAGAAAGAAATGAAAAGAGGCAATAGAAGAAGCATTCCGCTAAGAGAAAAAATGTTTCCAAGAAATTTTTCAAAGAAAAAGACCAAGAAGAAAACAAAAAATGAAATTTTCAGTAATCCCCCCTTCCAAATTTGGCACCACACCCCTTCTATACTCAAATTCCCTTTTTTTCTCCCCAAAATCCTCAACTGGTATCCCACCTATCGAAAACCCTTCACAAAAGAAAAATCCCCCCAATATCATTCCAAATATTCAGCCACAACAACCCCCATTCAGACTTATTCAAACTCTTGGTGTTTTAGTCAAACACAGTTTCCTTCCATGGCCAATAATAAAAATGATCTCCATTTGAACAAGCAGGGATTTGAACCTCAGACCACTAGCACACTCCATACACCACTATCCACTAAACCAGTAGACCCATTTTATCATGATTTTACCAAAATAAACTTATAACCCTACTAGCCAAAGATAGAGGTTTTATCCTTAAAAAGAAAAATTTTTGTGGAAGCCAAGGCTTGAACCCATGACTTCCTAGACACTTCCAGAGTACACAACTACTAAGCCAGACATATTTTTGTGTCACTTTCTTGCACAACTAAACTTTTATGTGCAGCCTCCTAACTGTTCCCATGCTTAAGACTTAATACTTCTAGGCCCAAAATTGGGGGAGTTACAATGCGCCCCTCCTTAATGAAATTTCATCCTCAAAATTTCCACCTATTAGATCAATCGTGTAGTACAAACTACACAACTACGCTCCCGCTACGCACTCTAGATCTAAAACACTACCACATTTTACTTGAGTGTTTTTAGTATAGTCTATAGATATACCGGAACAGTGCATCAATCCAATCCTTGCATCCAGATTAGGCATATTACTAGACAATGAGGACCTAGCTCGAGCCCCACCACGACCTCTGCCACAGCCTCTTGTACCTGTTCGTGAGTACCACTTGTGCTCATTGTCTAATCGCATTTTATCTTTGTTAACAGTTTTATGCAGATCAATTTATAGTTCCAGTTGTGTAATATCCCGAATTAGGGCCTAATCGGAATAGTGGTTTCGTGACCATAAATCCGAGATAGAAATAATTATTTTATAATTATTTTTAGGTTTATGATATGATTGCATGATTGTGTGAAAATTTCGTGATGAAATTCTATGCCTAAAGTGCTTAAATTGAAAGTAGGGGCTAAATCGAATAAGTTGCAAAACTTGCATTCTAGAAGTTTTTTAGTATGAAATTGTTTTGGAATATTAATGAGGAGGTCTTAAATAGCAATTTGACCAATTTTAAGTTCATGGACAAAAGTAGGACATGGAAGGAATTTTTGGAAAGTTTAGTAGTAAGGGTATTTTGGTCATTTAGTTATTAAAATGAATTAAAACAAAATTAAAAGCCAATTTTGTCCATCTTCTTCATTAGGCCGAAATTTCAAGGGTTATCCATAGCTAGGGTTTGTTTCAAGCTTCCAAGCTCCATAGTAAGTGATTCCAAGCCCGTTTTAATGATTTTACGTTTTGAGATCCGTAACTCGATAAAGCTTATGTTAGCAATAATTTAACCTAGGGTTTATATTTGGAAAAATACCCATAGGTGAAATTTGTGTATTTTGATGTTTTATGATAGAATATGAAGTTTTAAATTATGTTAGACAACTTGTACTACTCGATTTTAAGCAAAAGCGAGTAAAAGGGCTTAATCGGTAAAAATACCTAATAGTCACAAGTACATGTTAGAGTGAGAATTTGATGTTGCCATAGAAGAGAAAAGTGATCAGCATGTTGTAAAACATAAGAATAAGGAATAAAGTTTAATCCCGAGCCTAGGGGCAAAAATGTAAATATGCAAAAGTTTAAGGGTAAAATTGTAATTTTGACAAAATTTGAGTTAAGGATTAATTTGATAATGTGAGTATTAAATAAGCTAAATGTGTTATTTTAGATCAAGAAAGACGTGGAATCGACCTCAATCGAGGAAAAGAAAAGATTGTGGACTAGATTGCAAAATCCTTGTATTTTGGTACCAAGGTAAGTTCATGTGTAAATAAAGTAGCATAATTGTTATTTTTAAGTTATTGATGTTAATTATATGCTATGCTGAATTTAATTATGAAATGTATGCTTTGTGGTTAATTTCAAATAATATGTAAATTATCGAGCTACTTGTTAAATATAATTGTTCTGAGTATTGATTTGGCATTCTACGGAAGGCGGAAAGGATAAGTGTTCGAGGAAAAAGCCTGTTTGAGCCTTAGGAATAGATTAGGATACAAGTGACATGTCACTAGGATGGTTGAGCATCCGAACTCGTTGAGTTGAGTCCGAGTTCACTTATGGATGCGAATGTCCGAACTCGTTGAGTTGAGTCAGAGTTCGTGAGATGTAACTAGGCATCCGAACTTCGTTGAGTTGAGTCCGATTTCACTTATGGATGCGAATGCCCGAGCTCGTTGAGTTGAGTCCGAGTTCGCTTATGGGCGGGTTACATGATTGCTTGATTGCATATATGGCACTTATGTGCAAGTTATCCATGTATCCGAATTATATTCCGATGTGTTCAACGGGTAAAGCTCTACTCAAATGGAGGAATATTTGAGATGTAAAGAGACGTATTGGTAAGTGATGTGAAATGGATATTTTGAATAGGTATGTATTTAACCCTCGGGTTGAGTATTGATACAACCATGATAAGGTAATAAGATGATGAAAAATGATTAGAAATGTGACATGTGTTTTAGTGATGCATGCTAATGTTGATTGGTATGACTGTTTGTTATGTTACTTATTATTTGCATATGAACTTACTAAGCATTTATTCTTACTCCCTCCTTCTTACTCATTGTAGTTTTGGCCAAGCCAGCTCAGGAGTCGGGATAGGTCGAAGGCTCAGTCACACTATCCGGAAGACTTTTGGTAAAGGCTTGTAAATTTAAGTATGGCATGTATAGCAATATACTTATTTTGTGTAAATGATCTTATGGTATGGTGATGGAATGGTTGAGGAAATGCTTGATAATGATAAATTATGAAAATGGTTAGTTTAGATTATGTTTGAATGTAACGCACCCATGCCCGAGACCGTCGTCGGAGTCGAGTATGAGGTGTTACTAAGCTTAATTTAACATATTTAGAACTTTGGATTATTTATTTCTACATTCGCAGCTTTTAAGCTACTTGCATCACAGTCACAAGAAAAATCATATCTCGAGTTATGAAACTCGAAATCAAGATCTGTAAATTTTCACTGAATCTAGACTCATATACCTATCTACTAATTTTTTTCTAGAATTTTTGGTTGGGCCATTTGGTACAGTTTATTAGTTAAAGTTACCCCTGTTTCAGGACTTGACTGGTCTGACCTCTGTTTACTACGAACCACATTTCTGTCTGTAAAAAATTCATATGAATATGAGGTTTATTTCTCCTGAAACTAGACTTAATAAGGATTCTGAGAATATAAAATACACTACCTAATTTTATCCTTACAATTTATGGTGAATTTCTAAAGTTGGAACAGGGGATTCAGAAACTGCTATGACCCTGTTTCACAAAAATTCAAATATCTTCTAATATATGATTCCTTTACTTGTTTCATTTATTTCATATGAAACTAGACATAATAAGTTTCAATTTGATATGTATTCCATCACCAAATTCAATTTCTATGAATTTTAGTAAATTTTCAAACTCGCGTTAGTGTTGCTACAGTATCCTGTTTATGGCAAATTTCATCCCTTTTGATGAGTTTTTTTATACACTAAGTATCTTATTAATTTTCCTTATCATCAAACATAATCTAAACTAACCATTTTCATAATTTATCATTATCAAGCATTTCCTCAACCATTCCATCACCATACCATAAGATCATTTACACAAAATAAGTAGATTGCTATACATGCCATACTTAAATTTACAAGCCTTTACCAAAAGTCTTAGGATAGTGTGGTGAGCCTTGACCTATCCCGACTCTGAGCTGGCTTGGCCAAAACTACAATGAGTAAGAAGGAGGGAGTAAGCATAAATGCTTAGTAAGTTCATATGCAAATAATAAGTAACATAACAAACAGTCATACCAATCAACATTAGCATGCATCACTAAAACACATGTCACATTTCTAATCATTTTTCATCATCTTATTACCTTATCATGGTTGTATCAATACTCAACCCGAGGGTTAAATACATACCTATTCAAAATATCCATTTCACATCACTTACCAATACGTCTCTTTACATCTCAAATATTCCTCCATTTGAGTAGAGCTTTTCCGTTGAACACATGGAATATAATTGGATACATGGATAACTTGCACATAAGTGCCATATATGCAATCAAGCAATCATGTAACCCGCCCATAAGCGAACTAGGACTCAACTCAACGAGTTCGGATGCCTAGTTACATCTCACGAACTCGGACTCAACTCAACGAGTTCGGACATTCGCATCCATAAGTGAACTCGGACTCAACTCAACGAGTTCGGATGCTCAACCATCCTAGTGACATGTCACTTGTATCCTAATCTATTCCTAAGGTTCAAACGGGCTTTTCCTCGAACACTTATCCTTGCCGTCTTAGTAGAATCTGAAATCAATACTCGGTAACAATTATATTTAACAAGTAGCTCGCATAATTTACATATTATTTGAAATTAACCACAAAGCATACATTTCATAATTAAATTCAGCATAGCATATAATTAACATCAATAACTTAAAAATAACAATTATGCTACTTTATTTACACATGAACTTACCTTGGTACCAAAATACAAGGATTTTGCAATCTAGTCCACAATCTTTTCTTTTCCTCGATTGAGGTCGATTCCACGTCTTTCTTGATCTAAAATAACACATTTAGCTTATTTAATACTCACATTATCAAATTAATCCTTAACTCAAATTTTGGCAAAATTACAATTTTACCCCTAAACTGTTGCATATTTACATTTTTGCCCCTAGGCTCGGGATTAAACTTTATTCCTTATTCTTATGTTTTACAACATGCTGATCACTTTTCTCTTCTATGGCAACATCAAATTCTCACTCTAACATGTACTTGTGACTATTAGGTATTTTTACCGATTAAGCCCTTTTACTCGTTTTTGCTTAAAATCGAGTAGTACAAGTTGTCTAACATAATTTAAAACTTCATATTCTATCATAAAACATCAAAATACACAAATTTAACCTATGGGTATTTTTCCAAATATAAACCCTAGGTTAAATTATTGCTAACATAAGCTTTATCGAGTTACCGGGATCTCAAAAACGTAAAAATCATTAAAAACGGGGCTTGGAATCACTTACTATGGAGCTTGGAAGCTTGAAACAAACACTAGCTATGGAGAACCCTTGAAATTTGGGCCTAATGAAGAAGATGGACAAAAATTGGCTTTTAATTTTGTTTTTAATTCATTTTAATAACTAAATGACCAAAATACCCTTACTACTAAACTTTCCAAAAATTCCTTCCATGTCCTAATTTTGTCCATGAACTTAAAATTGGTCAAATTGCTATTTAAGGCCTCCTCATTAATATTCCAAAACAATTTCATACTAAAAAACTTCTAGAATGCAAGTTTTACAACTTATTCGATTTAGTCCCTACTTTCAATTTAAGCACTTTAGGCATAGAATTTCATCACGAAATTTTCACACAATCATGCAATCATATCATAAACCTAAAATAATTATATTAGCATTACTGACAGTAGGATTTGAATTTTGATGGTACAGAGATTAAAGGTTTGTTGAGATTGAAATTGTTATTGAGATTTCTAGAAGGATTGAAAGAAAAAAGCTTTGAGAGATTCCAGAAGATAGAGTAAGAACATTAAGTATCGGAATGTGGTACAGAATGACTAATTACGGCAATTGAGAGTTTAAGGGATAAGAGGTATGTGTAGGATTGGAGTTGAAGCTAATTGTGGATTTAGTAGTGAGGTAGCAATTGGATAAAAAGTAGTAGCAGAATTGGAATGGCGACATACCGAATGGTCTAATTGGAAACATGTCAGAATTGCAGTTAAGACTTGAAGAGTTGTGCAGAGCTTTAAGCAGATGTAGCTAGAGGTAGCAAAAGTGGTGGGTAAGAAGCTGATAACAGTTTAAGGCAGTGGAGCATAGATGAGTGGGATGACGAACTTTTGAGTTATAGCTATGAATAGGCCTGTAATTAGAGATATAGTGTATAGCCAAATTCAAGTCTTTTGTGACATCAAGTATTTAAGACTTTTGTGATCGGTATATACTCGACACTTTTCACCATACAAATAATGTTGCCAAATCTTCAAAGCAAACACCACTGCAGCCAATTCCAAATCGTAAGTAGGATAATTCCTCTCATGAGGTTTTAATTGTCTCAAAGCATAAGTCACCACTTTTCCTTCTTGCATGAGTACACACCCCAAACCATTTAGAGAAGCATCACTATACACCACAAATTCTTTACGATTAGAATTTTGTACTAACACTGGTGCCTCTGTTAATAACTTTTTCAATTCTTCGAAACTCTGTTGACATTCTTCCGTCCATTCAAATTTAACATCCTTTTGGAGTAGTCTAGTCATAGGAGCAGCAATTATAGAAAATCCATTTACGAACCGCCGATAATACCCAGCTAGCCTCAAGAAACTTTTAACTTCAGTTACGTTTTTCGGTGGTTTCCAATCAACAATGCTAAAATTTTACTAGGATCAACCCGTATACCATCACCTGAAACAATATGACCCAAAAATCCAACTTCCCGGAGCCAAAATTCACTTTTACTAAACTTAGCATACAGCTGCTTATCTCTCAAAGTTTGCAAAACTATCCTCAAATGCTCAGCATGCTCTATCTCATCCTTTGAATAAATTAAAATATCATCTATAAACACCACAACAAATCTGTCCAGGTATGGCCGAAATATGCGATTCATTAAGTCCATAAACACAAGCGAGGAGCATTTTCAACCCGAATGGCATAACTAAAATTCATAATGACCGTACCTTGTTCTAAAAGCGTTTTAGGCACATCGACTCTTTTACTCGCGATTGATAATACCCGGATCTCAAGTCAATCTTTGAAAACCATGTCGCTCCTTTTAGTGATCAAACAAATCATCAATTCTCGGCAATGGATACTTGTTTTGATTGTCACCTTGTTTAAGCTGCCGATAATCAACACATAATCTCATAGAACCATCCTTCTTTTCACAAATAACAGGAGCACCCCAAGGTGAAAACTTGGTCTCACAAAGCCTTTAGCGATCAACTCTTGCAAGCTGCGACTTTAATTCTTTCAACTCTGTTGGTGCCATTCTATATGGAGCAATCGAGATCGAGATGTTCGATATCAAATCAATACCAAATTCTACTTCCCGACCGGAGGCAAACCCGCAATTCTTACGGAAATACATCGCAAATTCACACAACCCAAGACCTTGATTGAACTTTCTTTTCAACTTCTTTTGTATTAATTACATACGCCAAATAAGCATCATGCAATGTCAACCAATCCATACCCAAAATACAATCAAATTTCACCTATGGGTATTTTTCCAAATATAAACCCTAGGTTAAATTATTGCTAACATAAGCTTTATTGAGTTACCGGGATCTCAAAAACGTAAAAATCATTAAAAACGGGGCTTGGAATCACTTACTATGGAGCTTGGAAGCTTGAAACAAACCCTAGCTATGGAGAACCCTTAAAATTTCGGCCTAATGAAGAAGATGGACAAAAATTGGCTTTTAATTTTGTTTTTAATTCATTTTAATAACTAAATGACCAAAATACCCTTACTACTAAACTTTCCAAAAATTCCTTCCATGTCCTAATTTTGTCCATGAACTTAAAATTGGTCAAATTGCTATTTAATACCTCCTCATTAATATTCCAAAACAATTTCATACTAAAAAACTTCTAGAATGCAAGTTTTGCAACCTATTCGATTTAGTCCCTACTTTCAATTTAAGCACTTTAGGCATAGAATTTCATCACGAAATTTTCACACAATCATGCAATCATATCATAAACCTAAAAATAATTATAAAATAATTATTTCTATCTCGGATTTATGGTCATGAAACCACTATTCCGATTAGGCCCTAATTCGAGATATTACAACTCTCCCCCCTGTAAGGATTTTCGTCCTCGAAAATCTTACCGGTAAACAGATGTGGGTATTGATTTCTCATAGTTTCTTCGGATTCCCATGTAGCTTCTTCTACTCCATGCCTTTGCCACAACACCTTCACAAGTGCAACATTTTTATTCCTTAGTTGTTTGACCTCTCGAGCTAAAATCTTAATCGGTTCTTCTTCGTAGGTCATATCGGTTGTAGTTCAATTTACATCGGTGAAACTACATGTGAAGGATCCGAACGATACCGACGTAACATAGATCGTGGAACACATCATGAATCTTCTCTAATTCGGTGGTAATGCTAGCCGATATGCTACCGGTCTAACTTTTTCAATTACTTCATACGGCCCAACAAAGCGGACTTAATTTGCCCTTGGTCCAAATCTAAGGACTTTCTTCCACGGAGTCACCTTTAAAAATACTTTATCACCAACTTGAAACTCCATTTCTTTTCGTTTCAAATCCGCATAAGATTTTTGTCTATCTGAAGCACCTTTCAAACAATCTCGAATCACTTTCACCTTTTCTTCGGTTTCTTTTATTAAATCAACTCCATAAATCTGATTTTTCTTGAGTTCAGTCCAATACAATGGCATTCGACATTTACGACCATATAATGCTTCATAAGGTGCCATCTTCAAACTTGTCTGATAACTATTATTATAAGCAAATTCTACCAACGGCAAATACTTTTCCCAACTACCTTGAAATTCCAATACGCAACATCTGAGCATGTCTTCAAGAATCTGAATTACTCTCTCTGATTGTCCATCAGTTTGTGGATGAAAGGCAGTGCTGAAATTTAACTTTGTACCCAATGCCTCTTGCAACTTTTGCCAAAATCGTGAGGTAAACCTCGGATCTCTATCCGAAATGATTGACAAAGGTATCCCATGAAGTCTAACAATCTCTCGGATATACAATTCAGCCAACTTATTAAGAGAATAATCTGTACGTACCGGAATAAAATGAGCCGACTTAGTTAATCTGTCAACTATTACCCAGATGGCATCTTTCTTTCCCGGAGTCAATGGCAATCCTGAAACAAAATCCATAGTAATCCGATCCCATTTCCATTTAGGAACCATAATAGGTGGAGTAATCACGAAGGTACTTGGTGTTCGACTTTCACTGTTGACAAATTAAGCATTTGGACACAAACTCGATATATCTCTTTTCATTCCATTCCACCAATACATTTTCTTCAAGTCATTATACATTTTCGTACTACCGGATGAATCGAGAAATAACCACTATGTGCTTCTGTAGGATCTTTTGAATCAATTCCTTATTCTTGATACACAAATCCGATCTTTAAACATTAAGCACCCATCAGAACCAATTTTGAAATCTGATCTCGTATCAGCTTCACACTGTTTTCTTTTGGCTAGCAAATCTTGATCATTTTTCTGAGTTTCAGAAATCTCTTGTAAAAACATCGGTCTTGCTCTTAACTCTGCTAGAATCGAACCGTCATCTGACATTTTCAACTGAGTGTTCATAACTCTCAAAGCAAACAACAACTTTCTACTTAAAGCATCGACAACCACATTCGCTTTTCCCGGATGATAATCAATAACAAGCTCATAATCTTTCAATAACTCCAACCATCTTTGCTGTCTCAAATTCAAGTCTTTTTGTGACATCAAGTATTTAAGACTTTGTGATCGGTATATACTCGGCACTTTTCACCATACAAATAATGTTGCCAAATCTTCAAAGCAAACACCACTGCACCAATTCCAAATCGTAAGTAGGATAATTCCTCTCATGAGGTTTTAATTGTCTCAAAGCATAAGCCACCACTTTTCCTTCTTGCATGAGTACACACCCAAACCATTTAGAGAAGCATCACTATACACCACAAATTCTTTACGATTAAATTTGTACTAACACTGGTGCCTCTGTTAATAACTTTTCAATTCTTGAAACTCTGTTGACATTCTTCCGTCCATTCAAATTTAACATCCTTTTGGAGTAGTCTAGTCATAGGAGCAGCAATTATAGAAAATCCATTTACGAACACCGATAATACCCACTAGCCTCAAGAAACTTTTAACTTCGATTCGTTTTTGGTGGTTTCAATCAACAATGCTAAAATTTTACTAGGATCAACCCGTATACCATCACGAAACAATATGACCCAAAAATCCAACTTCCCGGAGCCAAAATTCACTTTTACTAAACTTAGCATACAGCTGCTTATCTCTCAAAGTTTGCAAAACTATCCTCAAATGCTCAGCATGCTCTATCTCATCCTTTGAATAAATTAAAATATCATCTATAAACACCACAACAAATCTGTCCAGGTATGGCCGAAATATGCGATTCATTAAGTCCATAAACACAGCAGGAGCATTTTTCAACCCGAATGGCATAACTAAAAATTCATAATGACCGTACCTTGTTCTAAAAGCAGTTTTAGGCACATCTGACTCTTTTACTCGCAGTTGATAATACCCAGATCTCAAGTCAATCTTTGAAAACCATGTCGCTCCTTTTAGCTGATCAAACAAATCATCAATTCTCGGCAATGGATACTTGTTTTTGATTGTCACCTTGTTTAACTGCCGATAATCAACACATAATCTCATAGAACCATCCTTCTTTTTCACAAATAACACGGGAGCACCCCAAGGTGAAAAACTTGGTCTCACAAAGCCTTTATCAGTCAACTCTTGCAACTGCGACTTTAATTCTTTCAACTCTGTTGGTGCCATTCTATATGGAGCAATCGAGATCGGAGCTGTTCCCAGTATCAAATCAATACCAAATTCTACTTCCCTGACTGGAGGCAAACCCGGCAATTCTTCTGGAAATACATCCGCAAATTCACACACAACCGGCACTGATTGAACTTTCTTTTCAACTTCTTTTGTATTAATTACATACGCCAAATAAGCATCATGCAATGTCAACCAATCCATACCCAAAATACAATCAAATTTCACCTATGGGTATTTTTCCAAATATAAACCCTAGGTTAAATTATTGCTAACATAAGCTTTATTGAGTTACCGGGATCTCAAAAACGTAAAAATCATTAAAAACGGGGCTTGGAATCACTTACTATGGAGCTTGGAAGCTTGAAACAAACCCTAGCTATGGAGAACCCTTAAAATTTCGGCCTAATGAAGAAGATGGACAAAATTGGCTTTTAATTTTGTTTTAATTCATTTTAATAACTAAATGACCAAAATACCCTTACTACTAAACTTTCCAAAATTCCTTCCATGTCCTAATTTTGTCCATGAACTTAAAATTGGTCAAATTGCTATTTAATACCTCCTCATTAATATTCCAAAACAATTTCATACTAAAAACTTCTAGAATGCAAGTTTTGCAACCTATTCGATTTAGTCCCTACTTTCAATTTAAGCACTTTAGGCATAGAATTTCATCACGAAATTTTCACACAATCATGCAATCATATCATAAACCTAAAAATAATTATAAAATAATTATTTCTATCTCGATTTATGGTCATGAAACCACTATTCGATTAGGCCCTAATTAGGGATATTACAACTCTCCCCTGTAAGGATTTTCGTCCTCGAAAATCTTTAAATAGAAACAGATGTGGGTATTGATTTCTCATAGTTTCTTGGATTCCCATGTAGCTTCTTCTACTCCATGCCTTTGCCACAACACCTTCACAAGTGCAACATTTTTATTCCTTAGTTGTTTGACCTCTCGAGCTAAAATCTTAATCAGTTCTTCTTCGTAGGTCATATCTGGTTGTAGTTCAATTTCTGTCGGTGAAACTACATGTGAAGGATCCGAACGATACCGACGTAACATAGATACGTGGAACACATCATGAATCTTCTCTAATTCAGGTGGTAATGCTAGCCGATATGCTACCGGTCTAACTTTTTCAATTACTTCATACGGCCCAACAAAACGCGGACTTAATTTGCCCTTCCGTCCAAATCTAAGGACTTTCTTCCACGGAGTCACCTTTAAAAATACTTTATCACCAACTTGAAACTCCATTTCTTTTCGTTTCAAATCCGCATAAGATTTTTGTCTATCTGAAGCACCTTTCAAACAATCTCGAATCACTTTCACCTTTTCTTCGGTTTCTTTTATTAAATCAACTCCATAAATCTGATTTTTCTTGAGTTCAGTCCAGTACAATGGCATTCGACATTTACGACCATATAATGCTTCATAAGGTGCCATCTTCAAACTTGTCTGATAACTATTATTATAAGCAAATTCTACCAACGGCAAATACTTTTCCCAACTACCTTGAAATTCCAATACGCAACATCTGAGCATGTCTTCAAGAATCTGAATTACTCTCTCTGATTGTCCATCAATTTGTGGATGAAAGCGGTCTTTGAAATTTAACTTTGTACCCAATGCCTCTTGCAACTTTTGCCAAAATCGTGAGGTAAACCTCGGATCTCTATCCGAAATGATTGACAAAGGTATCCCATGAAGTCTAACAATCTCTCGGATATACAATTCAGCCAACTTATTAAGAGAATAATCTGTACGTACCGGAATAAAATGAGCCGACTTAGTTAATCATCAACTATTACCCGGATGGCATCTTTCTTTCCGAGTCAATGGCAATCTGAAACAAAATCCATAGTAATCCGATCCCATTTCCATTTAGGAACCATAATAGGCTGGAGTAATCCTGAAGGTACTTGGTGTTCAGCTTTCACCTGTTGACAAATTAAGCATTTGGACACAAACTCTGATATATCTCTTTTCATTCCATTCCACCAATACATTTTCTTCAAGTCATTATACATTTTCGTACTACCGGATGAATCGAGAAATAACCACTATGTGCTTCTGTAGGATCTTTTGAATCAATTCCTTATTCTTGGTACACAAATCCGATCTTTAAACATTAAGCACCCATCGAACCAATTTTGAAATCGATCTCGTATCGACTTCACTTTATTTTCTTTTGGCTAGCAAATCTTGATCATTTTTACGAGTTTGAAATCTCTTGTAAAACATCGGTCTTGCTCTTAACTCTGCTAGAATCGAACCGTCATCTGACATTTTCAACTGAGTGTTCATAACTCTCAAAGCAAACAACAACTTTCTACTTAAAGCATCGACAACCACATTCGCTTTTCCCGGATGATAATCAATAACAAGCTCATAATCTTTCAATAACTCCAACCATCTTTGCTGTCTCAAATTCAAGTCTTTTTGTGACATCAAGTATTTAAGACTTTTGTGATCGGTATATACTCGGCACTTTTCACCATACAAATAATGTTGCCAAATCTTCAAAGCAAACACCACTGCAGCCAATTCCAAATCGTAAGTAGGATAATTCCTCTCATGAGGCTTTAATTGTCTCAAAGCATAAGCCACCACTTTTCCTTCTTGCATGAGTACACACCCCAAACCATTTAGAGAAGCATCACTATACACCACAAATTCTTTACGATTTAATTTGTACTAACATTGGTGCCTCTGTTAATAACTTTTTCAATTCTTCGAAACTCTGTTGACATTCTTCCGTCCATTCAAATTTAACATCCTTTTGGAGTAGTCTAGTCATAGGAGCAGCAATTATAGAAAATCCATTTACGAACCGCCGATAATACCCAGCTAGCCTCAAGAAACTTTTAACTTCAGTTACGTTTTTCGGTGGTTTCCAATCAACAATGCTAAAATTTTACTAGGATCAACCCGTATACCATCACCTGAAACAATATGACCCAAAAATCCAACTTCTCGGAGCCAAAATTCACTTTTACTAAACTTAGCATACAGCTGCTTATCTCTCAAAGTTTGCAAAACTATCCTCAAATGCTCAGCGTGCTCTATCTCATCCTTTGAATAAATTAAAATATCATCTATAAACACCACAACAAATCTGTCCAGGTATGGCCGAAATATGCGATTCATTAAGTCCATAAACACAGCAGGAGCATTTTCAACCCGAATGGCATAACTAAAATTCATAATGACCGTACCTTGTTCTAAAAGCGGTTTTAGGCACATCGACTCTTTTACTCGCATGATTGATAATACCCGGATCTCAAGTCAATCTTTGAAAACCATGTCGCTCCTTTTAGTGATCAAACAAATCATCAATTCTCGGCAATGGATACTTGTTTTGATTGTCACCTTGTTTAACTACCGATAATCAACACATAATCTCATAGAACCATCCTTCTTTTCACAAATAACAGGAGCACCCCAAGGTGAAAAACTTGGTCTCACAAAGCCTTTATCAGTCAACTCTTGCAAGCTGCGACTTTAATTCTTTCAACTCTGTTGGTGCCATTCTATATGGAGCAATCGAGATCGAGCTGTTCGATATCAAATCAATACCAAATTCTACTTCCACGATTGGAGGCAAACCCGCAATTCTTACGGAAATACATCCCAAATTCACACACTGGCAAGCCTTGATTGAACTTTCTTTTCAACTTCTTTTGTATTAATTACATCGCCAAATAAGCATCATGCAATGTCAACCAATCCATACCTAAAATACAATCAAATTTCACCTATGGGTATTTTTCCAAATATAAACCCTAGGTTAAATTATTGCTAACATAAGCTTTATTGAGTTAGGGATCTCAAAACGTAAAAATCATTAAAAGCGGGCTTGGAATCACTTACTATGGAGCTTGGAAGCTTGAAACAAACCCTAGCTATGGAGAACCCTTAAAATTTCGGCCTAATGAAGAAGATGGACAAAATTGGCTTTTAATTTTGTTTTTAATTCATTTTAATAACTAAATGACCAAAATACCCTTACTACTAAACTTTCCAAAAATTCCTTCCATGTCCTAATTTTGTCCATGAACTTAAAATTGGTCAAATTGCTATTTAATACCTCCTCATTAATATTCCAAAATAATTTCATACTAAAAAACTTCTAGAATGCAAGTTTTGCAACCTATTCGATTTAGTCCCTACTTTCAATTTAAGCACTTTAGGCATAGAATTTCATCACGAAATTTTCACACAATCATGCAATCATATCATAAACCTAAAAATAATTATAAAATAATTATTTCTATCTCGGATTTATGGTCACGAAACCACTATTTCAATTAGGCCCTAATTCGGGATATTACAAGTTGTTTATTAATAGATATTTTATGGAGACAGTATCAAAAGTATAGAGTTTTGTTTTCTCACAACTCAGTGTCTATCGGTGTCTACCGGTTTTACTACAGTTTCTGTATACACTACTAAAGAGTTTGCAGTACGGTATACTACCTACAGTAGTCTTAATAATCCTACCTATGGCAGTTTCAGTAAAAATCAAAATATAGTTTTCAGAGAGAACTTACAGGGTCGGCATGGAGACTCAGTAGACCACACATTCAGAAATAACATTTCAAAATACTTCAAATCGTTTAAAATAGTTTTTTTAAAATTTTGAGTTTTGGAAGAAACCCAAATCCACAGCCAAGTTTTGCAACCTGACTCTAATACCACTAAATGTAACACCCCAAACCCAGCCTAGACGTTTGGCCGAATCTACTGATGTCACATTGAAGTGCTTTTCATAAAGCGTGATATCGTTTGAAAAGCCTAATGTTTTTTAAGCCTGTTTGTGTGAACTAGAAAATGATTTAAAACCTGCTCATTATCAAAAAGTATTCACTTTAAAACTTATTAATTCTAAAATCCCATTTATTGCGAAGGCTTTTGAAACAGTTTTGTGTATTCGTGGTATTTTGGTAAATTATGCACATCTTTTGAAAACCCGCATCCTACTACTAGCAGATATAAATAAATAAAACCCCAAAATTAAAATTAAAATTATAGAGGCCTTACTACATAAAAATACCCAAATAAAACTACTTATAAATTAAAAATCCAATAAGGAAGCAAGAGCGATTGTGTGGCCACCTTTGAGTCCCTCGCAACACCAATCCACCTAAGACTTGGGATTACCTGTACAGTTAAAACAGATGGGTGAGTTTACGAAAACTCAGTGTGTAATCCCATATAAGCAAACATCCAGAAAACAAACACAGTATGAGCCTAAGCCCTTTTAGTAATAGTGACAACATCAGTTTGGGCTTTAGCCCATTTTAATATAGAAACAGTCATGTGTTTGGGCCTTGGCCCATTACAGTAACAATAACTAGTGCAGTAACAGTAATCAATGTAGTAACAATAAACAGTATGTAAATCCTCCCCATCCAGCCTCTACACTCCATCTCCGTCCAACCCTACACTCCATGTGGGGATATAATTAACTCACCCATCCCTACACTCCAGAATTAGCATCGGTTGCGGCACTAAACAGCATTTGCAGCAGAGCTGCCAGTATAATAGGCTTAGAGCCATCAGTGATTTGCAGCAAGCTGCTAGTATAGTACAATTCCTGTGACAACCCTAATTTGACTCTAGTCAAAAAGTGGTTTCGGGATCACAAAACTGAGTCATAAAAATAATTAACCGTTATATTTTATGCTTATTGTATGTGAGCATGCATTTGTGAAAGTTTCATACTTTAATTTTGTCATTTGAATGTGAAATTTATTAAATAGGACTTATGTGAGACAATTGTGAAATGTGATAACCAAATTTAAAAGTGGTCTATTAATGCATGTTATTAAAAGATGGGACTTGGATGTCAAATATCCCTTTTTGATATTAGTGGCTGGCCATGATGATGCTTTTATATTAAATATATGTAAATTATTCATTAGTAAAAAGGGCTTTATACCTTATAATAAAGGGAAATAAAATAAAAATAAGAAAATAATTGGTGATGAAAACAAAGCTACAACTTGTTCTTCTTCTTGGCCGAATTGTAAGAGAAGAAACGGGAGAAAACTCCATTCGGTTACTTTAGGCTTGAATCAAGGTAAGACTTCTTATTAATTCTTAAAATTTTTGTTAATTTTAAGTTAGTTACCAAGTTCTTTATTCAACCCATATTAAAATTTTTATTTTGGGAAGGATTTGAGCTCTCGGCCATGGTAGTTAATGAAAGGGTTACATGGTTATCTTCAAGTTTAAGGTGCTTGTAAGTAGTTTGGATGAATGAAGAATAATAAATGAATTATCTTGTGTATTGGTGTAATAGCCGAAAATGAAGATGTTTGAGATATTGAACTAATGTTGTTTAGATGTGTTGAATTGAATAAATTAGATATTTGAACACCTAAGGATTCGGCATTGTTATGATTCTTTTATTTAGAATGTGATTTTTAAATGTTATGAGTATTGGAATGTAAGTATATGTGTGCTCGGTCATAGGAGTGTGATATGAAGCTTTGTTAGGTTTGAGTGAGGAATGGCCGAATGAGCTATTGGCTATGTAAGGATGAATGTTGTATATAAGTTGTATGTATGGCTTTATTAGTTAATGGCATTCGGCATTATTATTATTATTATTATTATTATTATTATTATTATTATTATTATTATTTATATATATACATTCGGTCTTTGGGGGTAATAAGATGAAGTTAAAATGATAAAGAATGTTTCTAAGACTTGTTAAGTCGTTGTGGCCATTGCCGAATGTATGTTTGGTTAAAGGAAATTTTCAAATCATTTAGGTATATGTGAACTAAATATTTAATGAATATTCGGCAAAATGGGGTTAAGGGTTAAATCATAAGAGTTTTGGGTGGTATTCATATTTGGACATTAAGGTTATATATACTTTGATTATGTGAGTTACGAGTTAAGTAATCTAATTATTTGATATGCATATTCGGTCATCGTTTGGCAATAATGTAACCTATGTGTAATTTGCTACATTTGATCATGAGATGTGACAACCCGAATTAGGGCCTAATCGGAATAGTGGTTTCGTGACCACAAATCCGAGATAGAAATAATTGTTTTATAAATATTTTGGGGTTTATGATATGATTGCATGATTGTGTGAAAATTTCGTGATGAAATTCTATGCCTAAAGTGTTTAAATTGAAAGTAGGGACTAAATCGAATAAGTTGCAAAATTTGCATACTAGAAATTTTAGTATGAAATTGTTTTGAAATATTTATTAGGAGGTCTTAAATAGCAATTCTACCAATTTTAAGTTCATGGACAAATTTAGGACATGGAAGGAATTTTTGGAAAGTTTAGTAGTAAGGGTATTTTAGTCATTTTGATATTAAATGAAATAAAATGGGAAAAATAACACAAAATAGTCATCTTCCCATTTAGTTGCTGCGAAACTTCACTCTCTCCATAGCTAGGGATTCTTCAACTTTCAAGCTCCATAGTAAGTGATTCTAAGCCCGCTTTTAATGTTCTTTACGCTTTTGGAATCCGGAAGCTCGATTAAGCTTATGCTAGTAATAATTTAACCTAGGGTTCATATTTGGAAAAATACCCATAGGTGAAATTTGTGTATTTTGATGTTTTATGATAGAATATGAGGTTTTAAATTGTGTTAAATAATTTGTGCTACTCGGTTTTAAGTGAAAGCGAGTAAAAGCAGCATAATCGGTAAAAATACCTAATGTTCATAACTATATGATAGAGTGGAATTTGATGTTGTTGTAGAAGAGAAAATGTTCAGCATATCATAAAACATAAGAATAAGGGCTGAAATTAAATTCCCGAGCCTAGGGGCAAAATTGTAATTTTGTAAAAGTTAGGGGCAAAAATGTAATTTTTCTACAATGTGATTTTGGATTGAAATAAATAGTATGAGTATTAAATGAGCTAAATGTGTTATTATAGATCAAGAAAGGCACGGGCCGACCTCGAGCGGGGAAAGAAAAAGTTTTGGACTAAATTGCAAAATTTCCATATTTTGCACCAAGGTAAGTTGTATGTAAATATTACAATAATTTCATGTACATTCTTATATTTCAGCCTATTATATAAATATACTAGCTGATGTTAAAATATAAATTGACTATGGGAAGAATGGAAATAAATACTGAGAGAGAGATCCGGTTGAACATTTGAGAGATCGAATGAAATAGAGGGGCGTAGCTAGGTCACATGTATGATGCTGAGTGCACATCATGTGTACAAGAAAGCTACGAGACACCTGTAGTAGCTAGGTCACATGCGTGATACGAGATGTATCCCATGTAGACAAGAGAGCTACGTGAAAGATAAATGTAGCTAGGTCGCATGCGTGATTCCAAGTGAAGGACACCATGTAGACAAGAGAGCTACGTGAAAGATAAATGTAGCTAGGTGCATGCGTGATTCCAAGTGAAGGACACCATGTAGACAAGAGAGCTACGAGACAAATCGGCTAGGTCGCATGAGTGGTACTAAGTGTTCCCCATGTGAACAAGAGAGCCGAACTAAATGAAGTATGATGGTGGGGTGTGTCTTTGAAACCGTTAAATATCGAGGATTGATCCGAATTGTTCAACGGGATGGTTTTGTGGTGACATTGTGGTTTGGACCTACACTTATAGTGAATGAAATGTGGTGAAAATGAATTGTGGCATATACATATATACGATAAAATGAGGTTAGCATAAAGAATGTGTGAAAGAGTGAAATTAGTATTAAAACTGTTTTTAGATGGCAGCAGTTACGTGATTTTGAAAAATCACCAAAAATAGGAGGAATATAATTAGAGGTTGAATGAGATGTGAAATTAAAGCTTAATGAGTCTACTTTCATATAAAAGAAGCAGGGCAAGCAAAGGAATTCTATATTTTGAGATATTTACAATTGTAACTGACTTGCTCAGGATGAATACGTGATCCCCTGTTTCCACTTTGAAAAATCATTAAAAATTGTACAAAGCAAAATAAGAAATATAGTTTACATGCCTAAATTCCTTATTGAGACTAGTTTTAAATACAACAGACTTCAGGGTTGTTTGAGTTATGTACTGAGAGAAATTCAATTCGTAGTGGACAGAGGTAAGGACAGTCGAGCTGTGTAACAGGGGAAACTTTAACTAATAAACTGTACTAATCTGCTGAACCAAAAATTATAAAAAAAATTTAGCAAGAAGCTTTATGAGTCTAGATTCAGGGAAATTTTACGGATATGAATTTCGAGTTTTGTAACTCGAGTTATGATTTATTTAGTGAATATGACACAGCAGAGACAGCTTAATCGAAGTGGAATAAGTAGTGAAGTTAAAGTAGACATACTCGAATTGTTGTGTAAACATGTTAGATTCTTAAATTAGTATTTACATACTACTTACTAAGCTATAAGCTTACTTCGTTTTCTCTCTTTTGTCTTATAGTGTTCTCCACTTGCTCAGAGTCAAGGATCGTGAAGATCTACCCGCACTATCATACTTTGGGGTATTTGAACTAAATGTTTTGAATTATGGCATGTATAGTAGGCAAAAAAATTATTTTGTTATGTGTCATATTTGTCTAGGTTTAAAATATTAGTTACAAGATGCTCGACCAGTTACTTTGTACAAGCCATAAAAGTTGGCTAATATTGTTCAAGATATATGTTATACGATGCATTATCAAATGGGATGACATATTTCTATCTTGGTATATGTTATGTTCGGTAATACCTTGTATCTGTTCCTGACAGTAACGGGTAAGGGTGTTACATTTAGTGGTATCGAGCTATGGTTTAGTCGGTTCTCGGACTAATAAAGTGTGTGTAAAAGTCTAGCTATACATGCCATAAAAATATTGTGATAGTGTGGTGACTCTGATTATTCTAAAGCGTGTTTTGTTTTAATATAGTAATGGATCTGAAGGAACTGCGGTGATGATCTTTGCTAGTAATGCGCCGGCTCCGCACAAGGGACCGCTACTGTGGAAAGTAGACACTGAGACATTGGGACAAGGAGATGAGGCTCGGGACGCCTTTCTCCAAATGATGAACAATTGGTATCTGAATTTATTCGAGCAAATCCAAATGCTCAACCTCCTCCACCCCTCCTATACCTCGGGACGATTCACTCAGCTGCTCAAGGTATAAATTTGGTAAGAATGAACAAGCCTCCGGTTGACAAGATTCGAAAACAAGGGCGAAGAGTTTAGAGCAAAGGTTGATGATGATCTGAGAAAGCGAAATTCGGCTTGAAAATTCTACCCGTGTATTTGATGAGCTCTCATGTACACGAGGAATGCTTAAAGTGTTTGTATCACTTTTGAGAGATTGACCTACCACCGGTGGAAGACTTTGGTTGCAGTGGTGCCAAAAGAAAAAGTTACTTGGGATTTCTTCCGGGAAGAATTTAGAAAGAAATACATAAGTCAGCGATTTATTGATCAAAACGGAAGGAGTTCCTTGAATTGAAGCAAGGAAAAATGTCATCGCAGAGTATGAGCGAATTTGTAAGACTCAGCAAGTATGCCCAGGAATGTGTGTCCACCGAGGCCATTATGTGTAGAAGATTTGAAGATGGGCTGAATGAGGACATTAAAGTGTTTGTAGGGATTTTGGAGTTGAAAGAATTTGTAGTATTGGTTGATCGAGCTCTTAAAGCCGAAGAATTGAACAAAGAAAGAAGAAAAGCTGCTATTGAGGCTCGAGATGTCAGAAAAAGATAGATAAGTAAGCCATTTCAATCTCAACCAAAGAGGTCCAAAGAGACAAACCCTCGAATGACAGTTTCAATTGGGGATTTACACAGAGATCGTGGTAGAGCATATTCGGGGTCTAAAGCTCAAGCTACTTCGGTGGCAAGTGTGGGTAATGTGCGACCTAGAAAGCCCGAGTGTCAGCAATGTGGCAGGCAACATTATGGTGAGTGTTGGGGGACCGAGCGAGCTTGTTTCAGTCTTGGTTCTCGCGAGCATTTTATTAGAGACTGTCCGGAGAAGGTTAAAGAAGAAAGATTTGAGTGTTAGATGAATACCACCGCTAGTAGAGGTAGACCACCGAGAAATCTTGGAGGTGGGACTAGTAGTAGAACTGTGATGAAAGATTTAACGGCAAGATCGAAGCTAGAGCACTGCTAGAGCTTATGCTATCGTGCTCGAGAAGATGCATAATCTCCGATGTCATTCTTGGTACATTTTCTCTTTATGATACTATTGTTATTGCATTGATTGATCCGGGTCCACCCATTCCTATATTTGCATGAATTTAGTATCCAATAAAAAGTTGCCTGTTGAATTTACTGAGTTTACGATTAAAGTGTCGAACCCCTTAGGCCAATATGTGCTAGTTGACAAGGTTTGCAAGAATTGCCCATTAATGATTCAAGGTCTTTGTTTTCCGCCAACTTGATCTTTGTTACCATTTGGTGAGTTTGACGTTATCTTGGGAATGGACTGGTTAACATTGTATGATGCTAAGGTAGATTGTAAACAAAAGACACTAGAGTTAAAATGTGAAAATGGAGAAATTCTGTGGGTTGAAACAGACGAATCAAATAAATTGCCTATGGTGATTTCGCACATGTCTGCACAGAAATACATGAGAAAAGGGTGTGAAGCTTATCTGGCTTATGTAATGAATGTTGAGATGTCTCAACTAAAATTTGAATCGATTACCTATAGTCTGTGAGTTTCGGATGTATTTCGGAGGAATTGCAGGTTGCCTCCAAGCAGAGAGATAGATTTTGCCATTGATTTGTTGCCGGGTACTGCACCGATCTCGATTGCTCCATATAGAATGGCTCCGACTGAATTAAAAGAATTGAAGGCTCAGTTGCAGGAGTTAATGACAAGGGATTTGTGAGACCGAGTTTCTCTCCCTGGGTGCTCTGTATTATTCAGAAGAAGAAGGATGGTTCAATGAGACTTTGCATTGATTACCGTCGACAATAAGGTGACTATAAAGAACAAGTACCCATTGCCGAGGATTGATGATTTATTCGATCAGTTAAAGGGGGCCACAGTGTTTTCAAAGATTGATTTGAGGTCTGGTTACTATCAGCTGAGAGTTAAGGAGTCAGATGTGCCGAAAACCGCCTTTAGGACAAGGTATGGACATTATGAGTTTCTGGTGATGCCTTTTGGCTTAACAAATGCTCCAGCCATATTTATGGACTTAATGAATCGGATTTTCCGGCCATATTTGGATAAGTTTGTAGTAGTGTTTATAGATGACATTTTAATTTATTCTCGAGATGAGTTTGAACATGCCGAACACTTGAGAACTATATTGCAGATCTTGAGAGAAAAAAGCTGTTTGCCAAGTTTAGTAAAAGTGAGTTCTGGCTTCGTGAAGTCGGATTTTTGGGGCATATAGTCTCAGGTGATGGTATTCGGGTGGATCCAAGCAAGATTTCTGCGATCGTTGATTGGAAACCGCCCAAGAATGTATCTGAGGTTAGAAGCTTTTTAGGCTTGGCCGGGTATTATAGGCGTTTTGTTGAAGGATTTTCGATAATTGCCTCTCCTATGACTAAATTGTTGCGAAGAATGTTGAGTTTGAATGGTGATAAATGTCAACGAGTTTTGAAAAGTTGAAAGCACGATTGACTGAAGCACCAATTTTAGTACAGCCCGAGTCAGGAAAGGAGTTCGTAATTTATAGTGATGCATCATTGACAGGCCTTGGATGTGTGTTGATGCAAGAGGGCAAAGTAGTAGCTTATGCTTCGAGGCAGTTAAAACCGCATGAGAAGAACTATCCTACACATGATTTGGGCGGCATTGTTGTTTTTACCTTGAAGATTTGGCGACATTATTTATACGGTGAAAATGCCGAATTTTCTTGATCACAAAAGTTTGAAGTACTTGATGAATCAAAAGGACCTAAATTTGCGACAGCGAAGATGGCTTGAATTATTAAAGGATTATGATCTAGTGATTGATTATCATCCGGGAAAAGCAAATGTAGTTGCTGACGCCTTGAGCAGAAAATTTCTTTTCACTTTGAGAGCCATGAACACGGGGTTAGCATTGTCTGATGACGGGTCAATTTTAGCAGAGATGAGAGCTAAACCGTTATTTCTCCAGTTGATTTGTGATGCTCAAAAGAATGATAGTGAGTTGCGGATCAAGAGAACTCAATGCGAATCGAGTTATGACTCGATTTTCGAGTTGGACCAGATGACTGTTTGATGTTTCGAGACAGAATATGTGTGCCGAAAAATGATAAATTGATTCAGAAAATATTACATGAGGCGCACAATGGCTGTTTATCAGTTCACCCTGGTAGCACAAAAATGTATAATGATTTAAAGAAGTCTGTATTGGTGGCGGTATGAAAAGGACATTTTGAATTTGTAACTAAGTGTTTGATCATCAACAAGTAAAAGTGAACATCAAGTACCTTGAGGATTACTTCAACCGGTAATGGTGCACGAGTGGAAATGGGACAAGATTACCATGGATTTTGTAACCGGTTTGCCTTTAACTCCTAAAAGAAGGATCTTTGTTTGGGTAGTGGTTGATAGATTAACAAAGTCAGCCCACTTTATACCGGTACATACCGATTACTCACTTGATAAATTAGCGAATTATATATTGCTGAAATTGTGAAGTTGCACGGAGTACCTATGTCTATAATATCGATAGAGATCCAAGATTTACCTCGAGATTTTGGAAAAAGTTACAAGAAGCTTTGGGTACAAAATTGAACTTTAGTACCGCATTTCATCCACAAACAGATGGTCAAACGGAAAGAGTAATCCGGTACTCAAGATATGCTTAGATCTTGTGTTTTAGAATTTGGAGGTAGTTGGGAGAAATATCTATCTTTGATTGAGTTTGCCTACAATAACAGCTTATCAATCAAGTATACAAATGGCACCGTCTGAAGCCTTATATGGTCGTAAGTGTCGGACTCCTTTATATTGGACCGAGCTTAGTGAGAAAGCAGATTCACGGAGTTGATCTAGTTAAAGAAACCGAAGAGAAAATAAAAGTAATTCGGGATTGCTTGAAAGTCGCTTCAGATCGACAAAATTCATATGCTGATTTAAAAAGAAAAGAGATTGAATTTCAAGTGGGTGATAAAGTGTTCTTGAAGGTGTCACCATGGAAAAAGATTCGAGATTTAGTCGAAAAGGCAAGTTGAGTCCGCGTTTTATTGGGCGTCGAGATTCTTGAGAGAATTGGACCGATGGCATATCGGTTGGCCTTACCGGCAGAGTTAGAAAAGATTCATAACGTGTTTCATGTATCAATGTTGCGACGTTATCGTTCGATCCTTCACATGTGATTTCCCAATGAAATTGAGATTCGATCGGATATGACCTATGAGGAGGAACCAATAAAGATTTTGGCTCGAGAAGTTAAATAGTTAAGAAACAAAAGTATAGCCTTAGTGAAAGTATTGTGGCACAGACAAGGGATAGAAGAGGCTACGTGGGAACCTGAGGAAGCTATGAGGAAACAGTACCCAAACCTCTTTATCGGTAAGATTTTCGGGACGAAAATCTCTAAAGGGGAGAATTGTGACAACGCAATTAGGGCCTAATCGGAATAGTGGTTTCGTGACCACAAATCCGAGATAGAAATAATTGTTTTATAAATATTTTGGGGTTTATGATATGATTGCATGATTGTGTGAAAATTTCGTGATGAAATTCTATGCCTAAAGTGTTTAAATTGAAAGTAGGGACTAAATCGAATAAGTTGCAAAATTTGCATACTAGAAATTTTAGTATGAAATTGTTTTGAAATATTTATTAGGAGGTCTTAAATAGCAATTCTACCAATTTTAAGTTCATGGACAAATTTAGGACATGGAAGGAATTTTTGGAAAGTTTAGTAGTAAGGGTATTTTAGTCATTTTGATATTAAATGAAATAAAATGGGAAAAATAACACAAAATAGTCATCTTCCCCATTTAGTTGCTGCGAAACTTCACTCTCTCCATAGCTAGGATTCTTCAACTTTCAAGCTCCATAGTAAGTGATTCTAAGCCCCGTTTTAATGTTCTTTACGTTTTGGAATCCGGAAGCTCGATTAAGCTTATGCTAGTAATAATTTAACCTAGGGTTCATATTTGGAAAAATACCCATAGGTGAAATTTGTGTATTTTGATGTTTTATGATAGAATATGAGGTTTTAAATTGTGTTAAATAATTTGTGCTACTCGGTTTTAAGTGAAAGCGAGTAAAAGCAGCATAATCGGTAAAAATACCTAATGTTCATAACTATATGATAGAGTGGGAATTTGATGTTGTTGTAGAAGAGAAAAATGTTCAGTATATCATAAAACATAAGAATAAGGGCTGAAATTAAATTCCGAGCCTAGGGGCAAAATTGTAATTTTGTAAAAGTTAGGGGCAAAATGTAATTTTTCTACAATGTGATTTTGGATTGAAATAAATAGTATGAGTATTAAATGAGCTAAATGTGTTATTATAGATCAAGAAAGGCGGAACCGACCTCGAGCGGGGAAAGAAAAAGTTTTGGACTAAATTGCAAAATTTCCATATTTTGCACCAAGGTAAGTTGTATGTAAATATTACAATAATTTCATGTACATTCTTATATTTCAGCCTATTATATAAATATACTAGCTGATGTTAAAATATAAATTGACTATGGGAAGAATGGAAATAAATACTGAGAGAGAGATCCGGTTGAACATTGAGAGATCGAATGAAATAGAGGGCGTAGCTAGGTCACATGTATGATGCTGAGTGCACATCATGTGTACAAGAAAGCTACTGAGACACCCTGTAGTAGCTAGGTCACATGCGTGATACGAGATGTATCCCATGTAGACAAGAGAGCTACGTGAAAGATAAATGTAGCTAGGTCGCATGCGTGATTCCAAGTGAAGGACACCATGTAGACAAGAGAGCTACGTGAAAGATAAATGTAGCTAGGTCGCATGCGTGATTCCAAGTGAAGGACACCATGTAGACAAGAGAGCTCTGAGACAAATCGGCTAGGTCGCATGAGTGGTACTAAGTGTTCCCCATGTGTACAAGAGAGCCGAACTAAATGAAGTATGATGGTGGGGTGTGTTTGAAACCGTTAAATATCGAGGATTGATCCGAATTGTTCAACGGGATGGTTTTGTGGTGACATTGTGGTTTGGACCTACACTTATAGTGAATGAAATGTGGTGAAAATGAATTGTGGCATATACATATATACGATAAAATGAGGTTAGCATAAAGAATGTGTGAAAGAGTGAAATTAGTATTAAAACTGTTTTTAGATGGCAGCAGTTACGTGATTTTTAAAAATTACCAAAAATAGGAGGAATATAATTAGAGGTTGAATGAGATGTGAAATTAAAGCTTAATGAGTCTACTTTCATATAAAAGAAGCAGGGCAAGCAAAGGAATTCTATATTTTGAGATATTTACAATTGTAACTGACTTGCTCAGGATGAATACGTGATCCCCTGTTTCCACTTTAAAAAATCATTAAAAATTGTACAAAGCAAACTAAGAAATATAGTTTACATGCCTAAATTCCTTATTGAGACTAGTTTTAAATACAACAGACTTCAGGGTTGTTTGAGTTATGTACTGAGAGAAATTCAATTCGTAGTGGACAGAGGTCAGGCCAGTCGAGCTGTGTAACAGGGGAAACTTTAACTAATAAACTGTACTAATCTGCTGAACCAAAATTATAAAAAAATTTAGCAAGAAGCTTTATGAGTCTAGATTCAGGAAATTTTACGGATATGAATTTCGAGTTTTGTAACTCGAGTTATGATTTATTTAGTGAATATGACACAGCAGAGACAGCTTAATCGAAGTGGAATAAGTAGTGAAGTTAAAGTAGACATACTTGAATTGTTGTGTAAACATGTTAGATTCTTAAATTAGTATTTACATACTACTTACTAAGCTATAAGCTTACTTCGTTTTCTCTCTTTTGTCTTATAGTGTTCTCCAGCTTGCTCAGGAGTCAAGGATCGTGAAGATCTACCCGCACTATCATACTTTGGGGTATTTGAACTAAATGTTTTGAATTATGGCATGTATAGTAGGCAAAAAAATTATTTTGTTATGTGTCATATTTGTCTAGGTTTAAAATATTAGTTCTGATACTCGACCAGATTACTTTGTACAAGCCATAAAAGTTGGCTAATATTGTTCAAGATATATGTTATACGATGCATTATCAAATGGGATGACATATTTCTATCTTGGTATATGTTATGTTCTGGTAATACCTTGTATCCTGTTCCGGCGACGGTAACGGGTAAGGGGTGTTACATGAGATGAAATTTGTATATGAAAGCTAAGTTTGAGTGGTTAGGGCCGAATGGGATATATAAGATATTAAAGCATGCTATAATTATATATTAGTGTATACGTGGTTGTAATTAATTCTCTACTTGAATTCGGTTAGGTATGGTCATGGGATGAGCTTGTTAGGGTTAATATCTTATAAGTGAATGGAGTTTTAGTTAACCCTATGTGTTGTGCGTTAAAATAATTGATGATTTGGGTGTTACTATATGCAATTATGATAAGGATTTTTCAACTAAGTTTTATATCTATGGAATGGTTATAATGGATTATATGTAAGAGCAATTTCGGGTTGTTGAATATGCGGTACGTGTATGGAAAATTGTATAAACATGATGTATTGAAATTACCCAATAAGATCGAAATGGGTAATTAAATTATTGATGTGTATGTATTTCTATTCATTGTAACTTGGCATGTGAAATGGGTGTATGATAGTTAATATGTGTGATTAAAGTGATGTATTAAAATAATTAGGTATATGGTTTGGTTTCATTATTGAGTATAAGGGTTATGTGCTTTAAAATTTCCTTTGATGTTCGAAATGATTAAAATAAATTCATTTGTTTGAATCAAGCTCAAGAGCAAAGAGGAACTAGATCCGATAAAGGAAAGGAGAAAGCAATCGAATAGCCTATCTGCAACTGTTCAAAAATATACGAGGTAAGTTTTGAGTAATTACAATTATTAGATAATTGATATAATGAAATAAGTATGATAAATAAATTGAGTATATGGCATATAACCGAATTAATAGTAGGAGTTAGGCTGAGACAAATAAATCGTAATGTGTTCTTGTGTATAAGTGTTGAACCGATGTTATATTGAAGGTGTGTTTTCTTTGTATGCTTATATTCAAATGAAGTATAAATGTGATATGTTATGTGAGCCGAGTTATCACGTGGATAAATATGTTTAGCATTCGATAGATAATGTAAAATATATCCGGGTTAAATCCCGCAGGCTTTGTGCTGGTAAAATATATCCGGGTTAAATCCCGCAAGCTTTGTGCTGGTAAAATATATCTGGGTTATAAACCTAGCAGGCTTAACGCCGGTGAATCGAGTGAGATCACAAATGTGAATGTTCAAAGCAAACTATTATTGATTATGTATGATACATGATAATGTCCAGGTATGTATTATGTACTTATATGTGAATTGATTTCTAGGTGAGTTATTAGTATCAAATAACTATTATATTGGTGTGGAAGATTATTATATCTATAAACAGAGAATGATTTATTCGGTCGATGTTTGTCATTATATGAAAATATGCGAGTTAAATCAGTTGTATGAGCCATAAAGTAATGTAAATCATGTGCTGAAAATTTCCTTATGTATAAATATATTCGGCCAATAACCTTTATGTGTGGTATACTTGTGTATAATCGGCCTAGTGATTGTAATTAGAATACGAATTTAGTAATATTTATTGTTCAATTTAAATGACATGTTTTAAATGTTGAAATGCTTAAAACTTACTAAGCCTAGTAATGCTTACTTTGTTGCCTTAATCCTCTGTTTTATAGATTTGGTTTGTCAGCTACGGTCTCGGGGATCTCAAGTCGAAGTCGTCCACACTATCTAAGCTTTTTGGTACTCTAGTAGTTAAATTTCGATAATGGCATGTATAGGCTTGACTTTTTGTTGTTAAATAATTATCTTTTTGATGATATGTGTATATGTATAGCCATGAGAAAATGGCTTGATAAATTACTATATGTGTTCCAAATGGTTAATGTGAATGTGTGATTGAGATTTGATTAAAGTTTTCAAAGTATGATGCGAATTGATCTTAAGAATGAATTACTTTACCTAATTATTCTTGATATGACTCTTTTGTATAATGGTGACAAGGGTAGCCCACTCACAAAGTCCATGGTTACCCTCTCCCACTTCCAAAGTGGTATTTTTACTGGCTGCAATAATCCAGAAGGTAACTGATGCTCAGCTTTCACTTGCTGGCATGTCAGACATTTCCCCACAAATTCAGTTACCTCTCGCTTAAGTCCAGGCCACCAATACAGTTCTCGCAAGTCATGGTACAACTTATTCTCTCCAGGATGCATGGAACAAAGTCCCCATGAGCGTCCTTCAAAATTGGTATCTCAAGTCGAGTCCTTGAACACAAATTCTTCCTCGAAACACAGAACCCTTTATCATTTATCCCAAACTCGAAGTTTCCCTTCCTTAACTTGTTGAAAACGAGGGACCAAAGACTCATCTTTCAACTGCTTCTCTTTAATCTGATCCACCCAGGTTGGCCTTACTTGCAATTCAGCCAACAGACTTCCATCGTCAAACAGACTTAGACGAGCAAACATTGCTCTTAGATCAGATACAGCTCTACGACTTAGGGCATCGGCCACCACATTAGCCTTGCCTGGGTGATATTCGATTGAACAATCATAATCCTTAAGCAACTCGATCCATCTTCTTTGCCTAAGGTTCAGTTCCTTCTGAGTCAGCAAATACTTGAGACTCTTATGATCTGTGTATATAATACACCTTTCTCCATACAAGTAATGCCTCCAAATTTTAAGTGCAAAGATCACTTCTGCTAACTCCAAATCATGAGTGGGATAGTTCCCTTCGTGAGGCTTAAGTTGTCGAGACGCATAAGCAACCACCTTACCCTCTTGCATCAACACACAACCCAAATCTACGTGTGATGCATCACTGTACACAGTGAAATCTTTTCCAGACTCTGGTTGAATTAACACAGGTGCTTCAGTCAAAACTTTCTTCAACCTCTCAAAAGCTTCTTGGTGCTTCTCCTTCCAAACAAACGGTACTCCTTTCCTTATAAGTTTTGTGAGAGGTGCTGCCATCACAGAAAAACCTTCCACAAACCTTCTGTAGTAACCTGCCAATCCTAGGAAACTTTGAATTTCTGAAACCGACCTAGGTGGCTTCCATTCCAAAATTGCTTCAATCTTTCGAGGATCCACTCTAATCCCCTCTGCAGAGACCACATGCCCCAAAAAGGTTACCTCCCTCAACCAGAACTCACACTTGCTGAAATTCGCATAAAGTTCCTTCTCCCTTAACACTTGCAACACAGTGCGGAGATGCTCATCACGTTTTGCTTCGGTCTCAGAATATACTAGAATATCGTCAATAAAGACGACCACGAACCGATCCAGAAATGGTTGGAACACACGATTCATCAGATTCATAAACCTGCAGGAGCGTTTGTTAGTCCAAATGGCATAACCAGAAACTCATCATGACCATAACGAGTCCTGAATGCTGTCTTATGAATATCTGCCTCCTTGACCCTTAACTGATGATATCCAGATCGAAGATCGATCTTGGAAAATACAGAAGCTCCTTTAAGCTGGTCGAACAGATCGTCAATCCTTGGCAGAGGGTACTTATTCTTAATCGTCAGTTTGTTCAACTGGCGATAATCAATGCACATACGCATCGTCCCATCCTTCTTCTTCACGAATAGCACCGGTGCTCCCCATAGAGACACACTTGGCCTAATAAAGCCCCTATCCAACAATTCTTGGATTGGCGCCTTTAACTCCACTAACTCCTTTGGTGCCATCCTATATGGTGCAATGGACACTGGTGCTGTCCCAGGCAACAGGTCGATTCCAAATTCGACTCCCCGATTTGGAGGCAATCCCAGAAGCTCCTCTGAAAAGACATCTTGGAACTCTTTTACAGTTCCAACCTTATCCACTGTCAGCCCCTCTACATCTGTTTGACTTACAAATGCAAAATAGGCCTCACACCCTTTCCGAATCCACTTTTCAGCCCTCAATGCTGATATCACATTAGTCAAATAGTCCATTCGCTCACCTATCACCATAACCTCATCCCCTTCCGTGGTCCTTAGCACCATTCGCTTAGTAGTACAGTCCAGAGTCGCCTTATGGTTAACAAGCCAGTCCATTCCCAGAATGAGATCAAACTCTCCAAACGACAACTCCATTAGATCGCCAAGAAAGATCCTACCTTGAGTTTCTAAGGGTACATCCTTATACAGCTTGTCTACCCTAACCGATTGACCCAAGGGACTTAGCACAGATACCCCACTCACTAGCTTCTCAGAATGCACTCCCAAAGACCCAGATATGGCACACGCAACATAAGAATGAGTAGATCCAATATCCACCAAGGCAGTATACGACATATTAGAAACTAAGAACGTACCAGTTATGATATCAGGTGCGTCGCCCTCCTCTCGACAACGAGCCGCATACACCAACGCTGGCTGTCGAGCCTCAGCATTTCCGGCTCCCCTACCAGGCGCTCCTCGACCTCGACCATTTCCATTCCCATTTCGCCCTACCTTGTCCACGTCCTTTCGGTGGTTGTGGTCCACCTCTCATGGGTTGAACAACCCTCAGACAACAACTTTGAGCTCGATCGCTCTCTGTGGATGATCCTTAACTTTGTGCTCCATAGATCCGCATCGGAAACAAGCACCAGAACATTTCCTACACTCACCCAGGTGTACCTTACCACAGTCCCCACAGATTGGCGGTCTAACCACATTCATCGGAACGGCTCGAACTGGCTCCTCCACTCTCGCCCTTTTGGCATTCTTGTTTGCTCCACCAGAAGGTCCAGAATCCCTCCGGAAACGGTTCCGATCTTTCTCACGGTTCTGCCTCTCAGTACGCTTTACCTCCTCAGCGATCTTAGCTTTTTCCACCGAGCAGCAAGTCACGCTCCTACGTGGAGCAATCGGTACCTTGAGGTCATCTCTAAGTCTATCCTCAAAGCGAACGCTACGCTCATATCAGAGCAACTATTCCCACAAAGATACCTACTCACCTCGAAATTCACCTCGTACTCAAAGAGCAGTTTTGCCTCCTTGGACCAGATTCAGGAATTCTTTCCTACGGGCGTCCACATAACTTGTCCCGACGTACTTTCCTTTAAAGGCTGTCTTAAACAGATCCCAAGTAACCCTATCAGCTGGGGTTCCATCCCTCATGGTGAGCCACCACTGATAAGCCTCATCTCGCAGCAACGATACGGCCTCATTCAGCTTCTGCTCCACAGAACAGTCCAAGTCATCCATAATTCGTTCCGTGGCCTCCAACCAATATTCCGCCACATTCGGGGCTACACCAGATACGCCCTTAAAGATCTCCGCTTCATTAGCCCGGAGTCGTTTAGAAATCGACCCTCGAATTCCGTTGCCCGAACTTGCCCGGCAACCCTTTCCAGAACTCGAAGCATTGCCTGCGACAGGGCGTCATCCCCGGCACCATGATGATGAGATTCCACTTCCATTGTCGAAGGTACCGGTGATTCTGCTGCTAGCATATGTCTGGAAGATGAAGATCCCGCTCGAGCTCTTCCTCTGCCTCGTCCACGGCCTCTACCTCGAGCTGCTCGCATACTTATATCGTATAATCTGATTACGAATTTTATGCATTAATTTTAGCATTCCAGTGATTATTACAGATGTTTTATGATTCAAATAGTAATTCAGAGATGGTTTTCGTAGAATCGACGTCTAACTACAGTTTCAGTAGCATCCTATCTAGAGTATCCTAGTAATGTTTCAGTACAAACAGATAATTCAGAATATATTCAGAAAAATTCAGAATAGTTACAGGCTTGGGCTAGAGATTCGGAATGCCACCTTCAGAAGTCCAGTTTTAAAAATCGATTTTTTTTCTGAAAATCTTCGTTTTTGTAAACCCATTCCACAGCCGAGTTGTTGCAACCTAGGCTCTGATACCACTAAATGTAACACCCCAAACCCGGCCTAGATGTTATGACCGGATCTGGTGCGCCACATCGATGCGTTCAAAACGTTCCATTTTAATTAGTTTGGAAAACTTAGTTGGGGTTGTAAAAGATACTTTTTAAAGCAGGTTAAGGTGAATAGAAGCTGTGCACCAGGTAGGAAACTAGGAAGAAAAGGAGGTGAGTCTGTCGGACTGCTTAAGTACCAAGCTCCCTTCGGATCCAATCCTAGACATGCACACCACCATTGCCACACCCCAACGACTCGTGTAATTTTGAGAAAACCGTTTGGTTTTGTCTATCTTAAGAAAATGATTAAGTTTGAAAACGTTTGTTTAGCGGAAGTCTTACTTGTAAACATGTTATTTTGAAATCCCTTAATGTTTTTGGAAACACGTCCTAAATCTAACCCATTTTCCTTAGTCATCATAGTTTTTTTCATCATAGTAAAATAAAATAATAAAAGTAAAACAAAACCCTAAAAAAATAATTAAAAAGCCTTATTACACTTAAACCCAAAACCATAAATGAAATTAAAAGGATGTCCAGTTCACCAGAAAGAAACCAGGTTCGTAGAAACATGTGGCCAGTCCAAATCCCTCACAGCTCCAAGCCCACTATGGTTGAGGATTACCTGCGATGATGAAAATAAGGGGTGAGTTTTGGAAAACTCAGTGTGTAATTCAACCCAACCATAGCCTAAATCAGTTCAAACCACAGAGACAGAATAAGTTGGCCTCAGCCCAGAACAGATATCAGAATATAGCCCGTAGGCCCGTAGCAGCACTGTAAGCGGATATATCATGCTTATGCAGAAACCCAACCATATCTAACCACATACACCCCCATACCATCCTTTCACCATGTGGGGAGACTACTCGACCCACCCAACCGCTACATGCCACGAAATATGCAGCATGGTCGCCAGATCTGAAAATGTGTGAGTCACAGATCTGAATATTTTGTGGCAGTGCCACCAAAACAGATAATTTGTGGCAGGGCCACCTAAACAGATAATTTGTGGCATAGCCACCAGGACGCTTCCTCCATAATATAACCCATGTCCCCATGCAACAGATATACATTCATGGTATGCATCACACAGATTTAATTCATCATGCTTTTCAGACAAAATTAACCCTAAGGGTATAAAGGTCATTTTGCACACATAGGGGTATAATGGTAATTTTGCATACATAGGGGTATTCTAGTAAATCTAACTATTTCTAAGGTTTTCATGCATATCGTAGCCATTACGTTTATCCAGAAACACTTACCGTGCGTTCTTACCGAACCCAATTTTGGCCCATTAAGCCCAAAATATCAAAACGCACGAAATCGCGCGTACTGCAGTTGTATCACTTCCGATTACCAGTAATAATTACCCATACGTCTCATGAGCATTCGCACTTTTCATAGCGCCCAAAATACCGCTTTTTCGGTATTTGACTTTTGACTTTTGCCGATCTTGCCTATGAAAGGGTGTCGATTACACACCTATTTTCGGATTTCCTCTTGAGATCTACACCGAACGCCTACAATTGAATCACTTACTATTACTCCAAATATCAAAATACAATTGAGTATCTAGGCCCTTACCACATTCGCCAAACATGCCAAAACCCTTATTGCTCTTACCTTCATCGCCGAAAGATGGTTAACTCCAAAGATCCGATCGTTCTACCTGTCCAAGCCCTTGATCAACCGCCTCTAAATCACGCTATTACCAAAACAAAATAGTTATTACGACCTCTCAGGGTTACAAGTCCAAATCGACAACCTCCCTAACTTTTAAGGATTTCGGCTTTTCCTAAAATATGTAAGAAGACTAAGTTTTGGCGAAGACTTACCACCGATTCTTTAGTGACTGATTCCAATGAGTTTCCCACTCAATCCCGATGTAGATCTAAGCCCTCAGATGATAACAAAAGTCGATATTTCAGTGACTTCAGTATTCGGCCAAGTCCCTTTTAATGTGGGGTTTTTCGGCTTTTTTGCAACTTGTGTTTAGAAAGGTAAAACGAGAGGGTTTTGCTATGGTCTTGTCATAAAAATTTGAGGTTTTAGAGGGCTGGTGAATCGGCCACAAATGATGAAGGGAAGAGATGTGGTTTTGGTTATAAGAAATCGGCACAAAAAGAATTAGCTTTCGGGATTTCGGCTTTTTATGATGTTCGGCTTATAAGGCTAAAAATAAAAAGATTAAGGATGTGATGAAGAGTAAAGAGATAGAAGGGTTTGGCTATGGAGAAGGAAGAGGAGAAGGTAGATGGAGAAAAAGAAATAAAGAAAAGATGATCAGAGTTTCGGCACAACACACCCTAAATGCCGAAATTCCCACTACTACAATACCTAGCCGAATTTCCCATGCTAGAGTCCCTTGGCCGGCCACCTCTTGCTCCTTGATCAGCTCCTAGATTTCCTCCCTTATCTCTATCCTTACTCAATCCCCTTACCCTCTTAAACTCTTCCTGATAGACTTTTATTTCAGTTCCATTACTTCCCTTTCCTGTACATAAAATTTAATCACTTAATTTGCTGTCATTGTGACTTGAACCTGGGTCCTCCCCAAGCTTCCACACGCCACTACATCCTTCCCAGCGGCGTCACAAGCCACTTTACCACTTGCTTGCTTGTGATCCATTTTTCACAAATAATTCCTAAAAGCCCAATTTATCAGAACCCCTTTCTCTTATAGAATTAAATTTAATTAAAACTACCGGGTTTTATCCTAAGCTTGGGCCTTCTAGAGGCCCACCAACATGATTAATCCTACACATAACAAACAGAACACAGAATTTTAAATTTTACAACTTTTACAGAATTCCCGAAAATTTGGGGCGTTACAATTTCAACAATAATGGGTTATGGGTTAATATTGAGGGTAAATCAATTAATGGCTTGTTAGGCTCAAAGGGGATCACTAAGGGTTAATTATGAAGCTAGGCTTTTGTGGAGTGAGTGAGTTAAACTTAAGTTCCTTTATCATCTCGACATATCAAACCAAATGGTGTGGTCTTGATATGCATAATCAAGCAAGTTCTAGAATAACAAATCAATACTGACGCACTCATAATAAAAGTGAGCATGAAAGAAATAACATATGCTCCAAAGGTTCAAGATCTCACAAAAATTATGGCTTTTTGATGTTCAAACTTGTGAATTTCAACTCAAGATAATACCTAAACTTAGGGAAACAATCTAAAAGTTTTTAATTCTTCAAAAATCAACTTATCATGCTTGATTCCCTAACGTCTTAAAGTTTAAACAATCAATGCATAAATGCCTATGTTTTAATTCAAGACATATCAATAAAAATCATAAATTAATTAAAATTCATTCTAATAGTGATATGTGTGATTCACGTGAGAATAAGACAAAATTCAAAGATTTCTAATGATGATATAAAAGACCCCCCCACACTTAAGATATACATTGCCCTCAATGTACAAAGATAGATATATTGAAATATATAGATATATAATCATAAGATAGGGAGAGAAGTGAAACTTCCTGAATGATGAATGAACTCCTTGAATTGGAGTTGTGGAGAATAATTGGCCAAGGCAATGATGAGAGTGGAGGAGGATACTCTGATGGTGGTAGAGGTTCATTAGTCCATAAGTCCTGCGCCAAAAGAACATTATATCTGGTGGTAGCTGTGGTCGTCGTCGAGCAGGACATGGCAGTCATGGAGAACCTTTGCCAGTAGAGTTTTTAGTTCCTATGTGATGATAAGCTTTGGAGCTCTTTATAACTGTGATAAAATCAAGAACTTTTTAGGAGATATAAGGAAGCATAATTACTCGTAATGAAATAACTGAAACTATAAATTAGTCAATAAAATTTATAAAAACTAAAATTAAAATAATATTAAAGAAAAATGAAATAAAAATAATTAAATAAGATAAATAAAGATAAAAGTGAAAATAAAAATAATAAATAAAAATTTTTTAAACATTGTCATCGCCAGATGGTTTGCAAGGTGATGGTGGCGATGAGATGTGAAGGTGCTGGCAAATCTGGTGAAGCGTAGCATCAATATGATCAAAACACTGAAAACATTACTGCTCAAATCGATTAAGGCACTCAGAAATGTCAGAGTATAAAGCCGCCGCATGAACTGGACGATGGATGGGTGGTGGCTGAGACGGTGGGTCCTCACGACGTGGAGGGACATCATCAATAATGTCCTTTGCGTCCTCCTCCTCGGTGGACTAGACGAGGCGGTATTGAGGAGTGTAGGTGCCACGTCGTTTCTCGATCATCCTCATATTTATCATGCTCGAGATGCCTTGTGGGGACATCTGGCCGATGGGAGTAAGGGAGGATAATTGTGCTACTATGTTGAGGAGCCCAAAGTGCCGAGCCAGTCGAGTCACATAGGGTCCGGTAGAGATTACCCCTCTCCTATGTCACTCTGTCTGATGGTGGATGGCGAGGGTGATGAAGTAGGCAAGGTCGAAGATGTGTCCGTTCGCCATGCTCCATAAGAAATAGGCGTCGTGAGTGTTGAAGATGCCGGTGCTCTCTCACCGTCCTGTCAGAGTGTAGGCTAAGATAGCGTATAGGTCTTGCAGGGATGGGGCGAGGACCGATGCCTTAGAGCGGCTAGGATCATAGGTGGGCAAGGTAGGGACGAGGTCCTTCCAGCACTTTGAGGGAGAGTAGTGGATGTGGCGGTGAAGGGTGTCGAGTTCATTTTCGTCCATAAACTCCTCCATTTATAGCTCTAGTGTAATCCCGAACTCGAGTACGCTCAACTAGCGCACTAGACCACCAAGGCGGGACTGGACCATTCCAGGATCGTCGAAGTTGGTCATGATGGTCTGAAGATGGAATGTCGAGCAGAGTTCCAATGTGAACTCGAGATACTTTGGCTCGACGATCTCAAAGAGGAGTCCCCACGGGTCAGTCGTCAGGAGGGCTCGGACCGCATCAACCAATTGAATCTGTTTAAGTGCAGCCCAGTCAATGTAGTGGCCCACACTGTGACAGCCTTAAAACGACCCTAGTCGGAATGTGGTTTCGGGACCACAAAATCAAGGCATAAAAATAATTTAATATTCTTTTTGATGTCTATAATATGTGTTAATTCGTGTGTGACATTTTTGATGTTTTAATTTAGGGTTGTAAATGTGAATTCCACTAAAAAGGACCTAGTAGTAAACTTTGAAAGTAGGATGGGGAAATGTGTGATGACTAATTGAATCATGCATGCAAAACAATGGTTTTGCATGTCAAATACCCCTCTTTTTATAAGTGGTGGCCGGCCATGACAAGGGAGGATGGGCAAAACATGTCATAGACATGTTTTGTTGGTGCATTATGGAAAAACAATAAACTAAGGTTAGGAATAAAGAAATGAAAAAAAAAAGAAAAGAGAGAAGGTGTGATCCCCCCCCCATTGCCGTGAGTTGAGAGAGAGAAAGAAAAAAAAAGTATTCATCATTTTGCTTCTCTTGGCCGAAAATTCTAAGGAAGAAGGAGGGAATTCTTGCTTCATGCTTGGTTTGGAAGAGGATTAGGAGGAGGTTTGGCCATACTTGTGTCTAGATTAAGGTATGTTTGAAGTTGTGCCATGAGATTCATGCATGTTTTTAGTTGCTAGCTTGATGTTCTTATTAGCCATGGTTCAAATCCTTATATGTCATGGGAATGGTATTCGGCCAAGGTAGATTTTGTGTTAATGCCATTGCATGCTAAATATGAAGCTTGATAATGATACATGTGATGGTGGATTGAGGACTCTTGGATTTTCTTTTAGCATTTTTGAGTGAGACATTAAGTTCTTTGTTTAACCATGACCAAAATTGAAACGGTATGGTGTTGTGGTGTACTCAGCCATGGTGTATCCATAAGTATGATTTATGCATATTGCATGGTAGGTAAGATTTGAGCTTTGGATATATGTTTATATTTGGTTATAAGCAGCTTGAGATTCGACCCTTGCACCTACATGTATATATGTTTGCACATGGTGTATTGGTATGACATATGTGCTATCTCAAGGTATATATTTTCATATGATGATGTTTCGGTTATGAAGTAAATGATTGATGCGTATTGAGTTACAATATGGAATGCGTTAGTTAGTAAAATGTATGCCGTTTATGTGTGGTATTAAGTGTATAATTGGCCTCAACATGGACATGCATATTCGGCCACATGAGGGGGATTGGTGTGCATGCATTTGGTTAGGGGAAAGCATATTGATGCCTATTCTTGGCTTAGAAAATTCGGCTAAGGAGAGTACTAACTAATGTGTTGAATTCGATTGGTGATTTCGTACACATGTGACTCAAATGTCTAATGTATATAAGGGCTAAGTACCTTGAGCTTCACTTTGATGTTTGAATGAATTGTATTGAATTGCTTGTTGTGATTAAAAATGTGCATGACCATTGTGTATTTGAGCTAAAGGATGGCCATATGACCATTTAAACTCCTTGTCATATTCGGCCATAAGCTAGCATAATGAGATTTTAATAAGTTAAATTTGTGTGAATTAGCTCAAGAGCTTAGAGGACCACAGTTGGATAAGGGAAAGGAAAAAGTGATCGAATAGCCGACGAAATCGTTCGACAACATCCGAGGTAAGTCTTCGAGTAATGACCCTACTTGAATTATATTGAAATGATTTGTCATATTATGGCAGATAGCCGAATGTGCGTAGGGATTACGTTGTAAAGTCACTTGAAATCATGCTCTTTGTGTGCGAAGAGTTGTGACAGCCTTAAAACGACCCTAGTCGAAATGTGGTTTCAGGACCACAAAACCGAGGCATAAAAATAATTTAATATTTATTTTATTGCCTATAATGTGTGTTAACCCATGTGTGACATTTTTTATGCTTTGATTTAGAGTTATAAATGTGAATTTCACTAGAAAGGACCTAGTAGTAAACTTTGAAAGTATGATGGGGAAATGTGTGATGACTAATTAAAGCATGCATGCAAAACAATGGACTTGCATGTCAAATTCCCCCAATAGCTAGTGGCCGCCATGACAAGGAATTATGGGCAAAAATCATGTCATGAAACATGTTTGGTAAGTGGGTTATGTTGGAATAAATAAATTAAGGAGTATGGAATAAAAAAAAATGTGTGTGTGTGAAGGCTTCTCCTCCCCATTGCCGTGTAGGTAGGAAAGAAAACAAAAATTTTGTTCATCCATTTTCCCTCTCTTTTGGCCGAAAATACTAAGGATAAGGAGGAGTTTTGCTTCATACTTGGTTTGGAAGAGGATTAGGAAGAGGTTGGCTATACTTGCATCAAGATTAAGGTATGTTTGAGGTTGTGCCATGAGATTCATGCATGTTTTTAGTTGCTAGCTTGATGTTCTTGTTAGCCCATGGTTCAAATCTTTGTTATGTCATGGGAATGAAATTCGCCAAAGTGAATATGGTGTTAATGCCATTGCATGCTAAATATCAAGCTTGATAATGATACATGTGATGGAGGATTGAGGATTCTTAGATTTTCTTTTAGCATTTTTTTAATGAGATACTAAGTTCTTTGTTTTACCATGACCAAATTGAAATGGTATGGTCTTTGTGGTATTCGCCATGTTATATCCATAAGTATGATTCATGCATGTTGCATGGTAAGTAAGATTTAAGCTTTGGATATGTGTATATATTTGGATATAAGCCACTTGAGAATTCGCTCTAGCATATATATATGTATATATGTTCGCACATGATGTATTGGTATGACATATATGCTATTTCAAGGTGTATATTTGCTTGTGATGATGTCTCGATTATGAAGTAAATGAGAGATGTGCAATGAGTTACGATATGTAATGCGTTAGTAGTAAAATGTATGCTGTTTTGTGTGGTATTAAGTGTATAATTGGCCTCAAATTGGACATGTATATTCGGCCACATGAGGGGAAATTGGTGTGCATGCATTGGTTAGAGGCAAGCATATTGATGCCTATTCTTGGCTTAGAAAATTCGCTAAGAGGAATATTAACTAATGTGTTGAGTTCGATTCATGATTTCGTACATATGCGACTTTGATGCCTAATGAGTATATATATTGGCTAAGTATCTTGAATTTCTCTTCGATGCTCACATGATAAAACCAATTTATTTGTTAAATTAAGCTCAAGAGCAAAGGGAGCTAAATCCGATAAGGGAAGGAAAAAGTCGTGGAATAGCCGTCAAATCGTTCGACCACGTCCGAGGTAAGTTCTTGAGCAATAGAGCTTAAATTCAATTGATTAGATCATGTTTAAAGCAAATTAAAATCATGCTCTTTGTGTGTGGCTATTGAGCGAAATTACAAATGTGATAAGTGACTTGTGTCGAATTTTGCTAATGAAAATGAAATGTGAATGTGTTATGGTTTATTGATAAATGTACATGGTTATTCGAATGATATCCGGGCTAAGTCCGAAGGCTTTGTGCTAAGTGACTAAATCAGACTAAGATCCGACGGCATACGTGCGAAGTTACTAAATCCGGACTAAGATCCGAAGGCTTTCGAGCAAGCTACTAAATCCGGGTTGAGTCCCGAAGGCATTCGTGCGAAGTTATCAGAATCGGGCTATGTCCCAAGGCATTTGAATGTGTAGCCATATCCGGTTAAACTCAAGATACGTGATTGAAGAATGAATGAACTGCTGTAAAATTTCAGCTAATACGCTTGAAAATTCCAGCAACGAGGTATGTTCGTATGTGCTTTGGAATAGTTGATTCCTTGAATAATATTTGCTCAATCGAGAAATGAGCTTTCAACATTTGGCTAAGATGAACCCTTATGTATAAATATAGGGGTTGGAATGTGAAATAAGTATGATATTGAGAATTTGTGCATATGAAATTATCCGTTAGCTATATGAATGTTATGCTTTTGTTGTGCTGGAATCCTTGCTCTAACTTACTAAGCATAAATTGCTTACTCCGCTTCTATGTTTCTCTGTCTATAGATTTTGGCTCGTCACTATCGGACTCGGGATTTCTGGAAGTCAAGTCTCCCACACTATCAAAGTCCCTTTCGGTATATATTTTGGTTGGATTTTGAAATGGCATGTATAGGACTACCCTTTTGTTGCGTTTTAAGTACTTTTGTGATGTATGTGTATGCGACCATGCGAAAATGGCTCGTAAAAGTGGAGTATGGCATTAGACCATTTGTGCTTATGTATATATGTATGGTTTTATGATGTTACTACGGACTGAATGGAAGTGTGAGCAAATGATCAGCCATTGGAATGGCTAAAAATGATTATATGTGGACCTATGTATGACAAAACTTTAGTTGGTCCATAGAAACCACGAAATAGGTAAGGTTTACCTGAAAAACAGATGCTGATAGCAGCAGTGGTGTGGATTTGAAAAATCACTAAAAATTGTAGGAATGGAATTAAATAGTGAATAAATTATGTAAATTAACCTTGATGAATCTAATTTCATATGGAAGAAACGAAACGGTCATATGAATTATATGTTAAGAGATATTAAAGTTCTCGTGAAACAGGGCCAGAACGGTTTCTGGATCCCCTGTTCCGAATTTAGAAATTCATTGTAAATTAACCAGAGATAATTAGGAGTCATGCCATATATGTATAGATTCCTCTCTGAGTCTAGTTTCTATAGAAATAAACGGAATCAGCATTGAAGCCCTGTACAGGGAGATATCCAATTCGTAACGCACAAAGGTCAGTGTAGTCAATCCCTGCAATAGGGGAGACTTTAACTAATAAACTGTACTAATTGGCCCGACCAAAAATTCTAGAAAAAAATATTTTGATGGACTTATGAGTCTAGTTTTAGGGAAAAGTTACGAAACTGATTTTCGAGCTTTAAAACTCAAGATATGATTTTTGAAGCGACAGTGATTCAGTAACCCACTAGTCTGGAAAATTTTTATGGACTGTGAAAACAATTTAATGAGTTTGTGTGCACCTTGTGTTCGACTCGAACGGGCTCAAGTGCACGGGTGTTACAATTTTATTGGTATCGAGCTACGGTTTAGTCGATTCTAGGACTACCGTAATGTGTTGGGTCTAGCTATACATGCCATTTTATGTGATTATTTGATAGTGTGGTGATTTCGACAATTGAAATGTGTTTATTTATAGTAATGGATCCCGATCCCGACCGAAGCGGTAGTGATGATCTTGAGAGTGTAGCGCTGCTCCCAAGACAAGGGACAGCTCGGCGGACTCTCAACCTAATGCTAGTAATCCTAATGATGAAGCTAGACAAGCTTTCTAGCGTGATGAATGATTGGTTTAACCAATACATTCGAACAAATCTACTGTTCCACAACCTCCATTCCCAACAAATACAACCCCGCACCTACAATGCCTCCCAGAATCGACCAAATAAGGTCAAGTAAGCCCCGATTGATAGAATCCGGAAACATGGGGCTTCAATTTAAAACTACGGATAGCGACGACGCCGAGCAAGCTAAATTTTGGTTGGACAACACTCTCCGGTACTCGATGAGCTATCTTGTACACCGATGAATGCCTAAAGTGTACTATCTCCTTGCTACGCGATTACGCCTACTATTGGTGGAGTACTCGACTTCATTGTGTCCCGAGAGCAAGTAACTTGGGAGTTTTTCCAAACCGAGTTTCGAAGAAGTATATCGCTTAGAGATTTGTTGATCAAAACGGAAGGAATTTCTTGAGCTTAAGCAAGGTTCTATGTCGCCATCGACTACGAGCGAAAATTTGTTAGACTTAGTAGATACGCGACGGAATGTGTTTCATCCGAGGCTATCATGTGTAAACGCTTCGAGGATGGGCTGAATGAAGATATAAAATGTTCGTTGGCATTCTTGAAATACGTGAGTTCGTAGTACTTGTCGAGCGAGCTTGTAAAGCCGAGGAGCTTAGAAAAGAAAAACAAAAGTTGATGTGGGAACGGAGAGTTTCGTAAAAGATCCTCGGAAAGTCTCTTCAACAGGCATCGAAGAAATTTCGAGATGATGTGGGCCGGTCTAGAGGCACTTCGGGCCTTTTTAGACGAGATCGTGATCGACCCCCTGTGGGTACACGAGACACTTTACTGCCAGTGTTGGGAATGAACGTCGAGATAGAACGGAGTGTCAGCATTGTGGCAAATGGCATTCTGGAAGTTGTAGATTCCGTGACCGCTCCTGTTACAAGTGCGGATCAGTTGACCACTTCATTAAAGATTGCCCGAGGTTGTCTCGAATAGAATGTAGATCAGTGGGAAACCGGCGCTACCATCGCCGAGGTAGACCATCTAGAAATATGGGCAATGCTAGTGGTGGTCGAGAGGATCTAGAGATGCTACAACCAGATCCGAGGCTCGCGCTCTGCTAGAGCTTATGCTATACGTGTTCGCGAGGATGCTTCATCGCCAGATGTTATTACGGGTACTTTCACTCTCTTTGATACTAATGTGATTGCTTTGATTGACCCTGGCTCCACTCATTCTTATATATGCGAAACCTTAGCATCCAGTAAGACTTTACCTATTGAGTCTACTGAGTTCGTAATTCGGGTGTCAAATCCTTTGGGTCGTTACGTGCTGGTCGACAAAGTGTGTAAGAAATGCCCCCTAGTAATTCGAGGTTCCTGTTTTTCGGTGGACTTGATGCTTTTGCCGTTCGATGAATTTGATGTTATTCTTGGGTTGGATTGGTTGACCGTGCATGATGCGGTTGTGAATTGCAAAAGCAAGACTATTGATTTGAGATGCGCAAATAACGAGATGATCCGAGTTGAGTCTACAGACTTGAAGGGGTTGCCAGCTGTAATATCATCAATGTTGGCCCAGAAATATGTAAGAAAAGGGTGCGAAGCATACCTTGCGTATGTACTTGATGATAAGGAGTTAGAAATAAAACCCAAATCTGTGCCGGTGGTTTGTGAATACCGGATGTTTTTCCCAAGAATTGCGGGTTTGCCACTGTTCGGAGATAGAGTTTGGTATTGAGCTTGTACAGGACCACACCGATTTTGATAGCTCCGTATCGTATGGCACCAACGGAATTAAAGGAGTTGAAAGCTCGATTGCAAGAGTTGGTGGATAGAGGTTTTGCTCGCTTGAGTTTTTCACCTTGGGGTGCACCGGTGTTGTTTGTGAAAAGAAGGACGGAACCATGAGGTTGTGCATCGACTATCGTCGACTTAATAAAGTGACAATAAAGAACAAATATCCGTTATCGCTATCGATGATTTGTTCGATCAACTGAAGGAGCCTCGGTGTTCTCAAAATAGATTTGAGATCGGGCTATTATCGATTCATGAATCCGAGATTCGGACATACCCAAAAGCGCCTTGAGCGAGATATGGTCACTACGAGTTCTTAATGATGCCGTTTGGGCTCACTAATGCCCCTGCGGTATTTATGGATTTGATGAATCGGATCTTCAGATCATATTTGGATTGGTTCGTAGTTGTGTTCATTGACGACATCTTGGTCTATTCAAGAGATGAGACCGAACATGCGGAGCACCTGAGATTAGTGTTGCAAATTTTATGGGATAAGCGGTTATATGCTAAGTTCAAGTGTGAGTTACGGTTAAGAGAGGTTAGCTTCTTAGGTCATGTGGTATCTGCGACGGGTATTCGAGTCGACCCAAGCAAAATTTCAGCCATACTTAGCTCGAAACCTCCAAGAAATATTACCGAGGTTCGAGCTTTTTGGGACTTGCGGTTACTACCGACGGTTTGTAAAAGGATTCTCGATGATAGCCACACCCATGACTTAAACCGCTTGAGAAAGATGTCAAGTTTGAATGGACGGAAAAGTGTCGAAAAGTTTCGACCAATTGAAAACTCATTTGACGGAAGCTCCGAAGATTAGTACTGCCCGAATCGGCAAAGAGTTTGTCATCTATAGTGACGCCTCCCTACTTGGGTTAGGTTGCGTATTGATGCAAGAAGGTCGAGTTGTGGCCTATGCCTCGAGACAATTAAAGCCACATGAGAAAAATTATCCGACCCATGATCTTGAATTGGTCGCCATCGATTCGCCTTAAAGATATGGCGACATTACTTATTTGGTGAGAAGTGCCATGTGTATTCGGATCACAAAAGTCTCAAATATTTGATGACTCAAAGAGACTTAAATCTGCGACAAAGACGTTGGCTCGAGTTGTTAAAAGATTATGAGGTTGTCATTGATTATCACCGGGAAAGGCTAATGTGGTTGCGGATGCCTTAAGCGAAAATCACCGCTTGTTTTTACGAGCTATGAATGTATACTTGTCCATTCCGCCCGACAATATGTTAGTAGCCAATTAAAGGCCAAACCATTGTTGACTCATCAAATTCGTGAAACTCGTAAAGTTGATGAGGAGTTGCTTGCAAAAGCAATTTGAGTGTGTTCGAACAAGGAATCGGAGTTTCAAATTGATGATGACGATTGTTTGAGGTTCGAAGTCGTTTGTGTGTTCCAAAGAATTGAACTTATTTCGATAATTCGAACGAAGCCCATTGTAGCCGAATGGCAATCCACCCGGGAGTACGAAGATGTACAACGATTTGAAACGTCGGTTTTGGTGGCATGGTATGAAACGAGACATCTCCGACTTTGTTTGAGATGTTTAATATGTCAACAAGTGAAAGCGGAACATCAAGTGCCTTCAGGGTTACTTCAGCCGATCACGATACCCGAGTGGAAATGGGATCGAGTCACAATGGACTTTGTGTCCGGACTGCCATTGTCAGCAAGTAAGAAGGATGCGATTTGGGTTGTCGTTGATAGATTGACTAAGTTGGCTCACTTTATCCTCTGTCGCACGGATTTTTCATTGGATAAACTAGCTGAATTGTACGTTTCTCGATTGTGAGATTACACGGGTACCAATTTCATTGTGTCGGATAGAGATCCGAGGTTCACCTCGCGATTTTGGAAGAAATTGCAAGAAGCTTTGGGTACCAAGTTGCATTTAGCACCGCCTTTCACCCCCAAACCGATGGTCAATCCGGCGGATAATTCGGATACTTGAGGATATGTTGAGATGTTGCATCCTCGAGTTCGATGGTTCATGGGAACGGTACCTACCTTTGATTGAATTCGCACAACAATAGTTTTCAATCAAGTATTAAGATGGCGCCTTACGAGGCTTTGTACGGGCGTAAATGCCGTACACCATTGTTTTGGACCGAGCTCGGTGAAAACAAAATTTTCGGAGTGGATTTGATTAAAGATGCTGAATGAAGGTAAAGGTAATCCGTGAAAGTCTAAAGGCGCCACAGATCGTCGTAAATCGTCGCGGATTTGAAACGAAAGGACATTGAGTATCGTGGGAGATAAAGTGCTTCTTAAAGTTTCACCGTGGAAAAGATACTCGATTCGCCATAAGGGCAAGTTGAGCCGAGATTTATTGGGCGTCTGAAATCTCCGAACGAGTTGGCCCAGTTTGCGTATCGTTTGATTTTGCCCCTGAACTCGAAAAGATTCACAACGTCTTCCATGTTTCAATGCTTCGACGCTATAGATTTGATCCGTCGCACGTAATTAGTCCGTCAGAGGTTGAAATTCAAGCCGATATGAGTTATGAAGAAGAACCGATTCGTATCCTAGCTCGTGAAGTGAAAGAGTTGCGAAACAAAAGGGTTCCGCTAGTGAAAGTGTTATGGCTCAAACACGGGATAGAAGAAGCTACTTGGGAACCCGAGAACTCTATGAAAGAGCGATATCCAAACCTATTTACCGGTAAGATTTTCGGGGACGAAAATTTCTAAAGTGGGGGAGAGTTGTGACAGCCTTAAAACGACCCTAGTCGAAATGTGGTTTCAGGACCACAAAACCGAGGCATAAAAATAATTTAATATTTATTTTATTGCCTATAATGTGTGTTAACCCATGTGTGACATTTTTTATGCTTTGATTTAGAGTTATAAATGTGAATTTCACTAGAAAGGACCTAGTAGTAAACTTTGAAAGTATGATGGGGAAATGTGTGATGACTAATTAAAGCATGCATGCAAAACAATGGACTTGCATGTCAAATTCCCCCAATAGCTAGTGGCCGACCATGACAAGGAATTATGGGCAAAAATCATGTCATGAAACATGTTTGGTAAGTGGGTTATGTTGGAATAAATAAATTAAGGAGTATGGAATAAAAAAAAAATGTGTGTGTGTGAAGGCTTCTCCCTCCCCATTGCCGTGTAGGTAGGAAAGAAAACAAAAAATTTTGTTCATCCATTTTCCCTCTCTTTTTGGCCGAAAATACTAAGGATAAGGAGGGAGTTTTGCTTCATACTTGGTTTGGAAGAGGATTAGGAAGAGGTTGGCTATACTTGCATCAAGATTAAGGTATGTTTGAGGTTGTGCCATGAGATTCATGCATGTTTTTAGTTGCTAGCTTGATGTTCTTGTTAGCCCATTGTAACACCCCAAACCCGTGACCGTCACCGGATTTGAACACGTGGTGTTATCGGGCTTACTTCCCTTATTACTCTTTTTGAAACATTTGTTTTCTGTTCCAGGCAGGCTAGCTAACTGTGTCACTGTCGCCTTAAAAATCATATCTCGAGTTTCAAAACTCGGAAACTGATTCCATAAATTTTCCCTGAATTTAGACTCATATATCCATCCATGGATTTATTTCTAGAATTTTTGGTCGGGCCAATTAGTACAGTTTATTAGTTAAAGTCACCCATGTTACAGGGGTCGACTACACTGACCTTTGCGCGTTACAACTTGAATATCTCTCTGTACAGGGCTCTAATACTGGTGCCGTTTATTTCTAATGAAACTAGACTCAAAATGGAATCTGAAAATATAAGGCATGACTTCTAATTCTCTCTGGATAATTTATAGTAAATTTTCAAAGTCGAGACAGGGGATCCAGAAACTGTTCTGGCCCTGTCTCACAAGAACTTTAATATCTCTCAGTATACTGCTCATATGGTCATTTCGTTTTGTCTATATGAAAATAGATTCATCAAAGTTCAATTTCATAATTTATTCACTATTTAATTCTACTTCTACTATTTTTAGTGATTTTTCAATCTCATATCACTGCTGCTGTCCGCAACAGTTACTGCAGTAGACTATGCCAATTTCATGAATCTTTCCTTGACCTTACTAATCATCCATCATACATGACACAAATTATGGCCACCTTATCAAAATTAAAGTTTCTAAGACTCGTGGCTATAGGTTCTAGCATCCCACTCAACGACCACATAGGCCATTTTCACATGGCTTAAAGTTTACAACCCACAATTCAACAAAACATAATAGCCTATACATGCCAAATGTTCTCCTAGTTCAACTACGAAGACAATACCAAAAGATTTCCAGCCGGTGTGATGACTTCAACGACGGTTCCGAGGACATAAACAATACGAGTCCAAGAGACCTAAAAGGGGTGACAAGAAAACACCGAGTGAGTTTATAACTCGAGAAGTCATAAGCGTTCAACCACCATCCATTAATAAAGTTATCACAACATGAAACAATAAACGAGGCTAGGTACTCATCCATACGAAACTATACCATAATTCCTCGGACCTTTCGGTTCAATCTCATACCAAGTCATACATCCACATTTCATATTCTACACAATAAGATATTTGAGGCATTTTCACACACTAACTCATTTTCACCACAATCACACAATTGCAATCATCACATAGATTTAAAGCTTACCAAGCTCAACCCCGAGCATGAACATATTGCCTATTCGTCATGAGCTCAAGGTACTTACCCGATCCGCTGCCCATACTCAACTCGATGGAGACACACCCTCCATATAATTGTTCGATCGGAGATATATATATATATATATAGAGTACGCACACACGTGCTTAATACTCGATTTCGCACACTTAGTGCCATGCTATTTAAGCCCGCACACATAGTGCCATACCTTCGAGCTCGCACACCCAAAGGTCAGTATATTTCCAGCATGCACACTTAGTGCCATATATTTCCAGCATGCACACTTAGTGCCAATCTCGTCACCGTACACACGTATTGTTCAAGACACTTAGTGCCGAAAGCAACTTTCTACACATTTCACTATTTCTTTTACATTCAACAAATGTCATCATTCCATACACATACATTTTCATTTGTAAATATATATATCATCCCATTAAACACAATTGCATAAATTTTACAATCATTTAAGCAATATCAAATACGTGCTTAATGACTTACCTCGTGTTGGGTAAAATAGTTCCAAGTAGGCTACTCGATGACCTTCGTCTTTCCCTTGCTTGATTCTCCTTCTTTGACTCCTTGAGCTTGATCAATAAATCAACTAGTTTAACCATCTTGCTAAACATTCATAATTCAACTACACATGCATATGTATGCTTGTATATTCGCAACCATTCTTACTAATCACCCATTTGGTCGATTATACACATAACCGAATATGCACCAAAAACTTGATTCAACATCACCTACATACTCACCCTAATGGCGAATATACTTGCAATTTTACAAACATTCTCCAACAATTTATTCTTTAAACAAACAAATTTATCATTTACTTCATAACCAAAACATCATGTGCAACATATATACACACATAGGTGCAAGGCAATTTCAAGGTGTCCATAACCATCCAAAACACAAATTTTAACTATCATGCAAGAAGCATAAACCACGCTCATGAGCATACCATGGCGAATACCTCACACCATACCCCTTTTAAATTTTTGGTCATGGTTAAACAAAGGACTCAATGCCCTACTCAAGAATACTAAAAGAAATTTCAAGAGTAGTCAATCCATCATTACATGCATCATTAGCAAGCTTCACATTTAGCATGCAATGGCCTCAACACAATATCAACCTTGGCCAAAGACCATTTCCATGGCATAACAAGGATTTGAACCATGGCTAACATGAACATCAAGTTAGCAACTAAAACATGCATGAATCTCATGACACAACCTCATACATACCTTAATCTTGATGCAAGTATAGCCAAATCTCCTTCTAGATCTCTTCTAAACCAAGAAATGGAGCAAAATCCTTCCTTTTTCCCTTAGTATTTTCGGCCAAAGAATTTAGAATGGATGAACAAATTTTTTTCTCCTTTCTTTTTCCTCTACTCACGGCAACAAGGGGGGGCATCCATGCTCATTTTTTTTTTTGGTTCATTTCTTTAATGCTAGTCTTTATTTTATGACTTTCTACATACACCACTAGCAAAACATGTTGGAAACATGTTCCCTTGCCCATAGCCTTGTCATGGCCGGCCACTCCTCCTTAGGAAGTGGATTATTTGACATGCAACTCCACCTTTTTGTTAACATGCACTAATAAGCCATTTAAAATTAGCCTATCATATTTCCCCATGTTTCACATTGATCCCTATTTAATAATTTCTCATACAATTGGTAAAATTAGAGAATGAAACTTCCACATATGCATGCACACACATAGTAAGCATAGAATATAACAATTAATTGTTTTTATGACTCGGTTTAGTGGTCTCGAAACCACTTTCCGACTAGGGTCAATTTAGGGCTGTCACAACTCTCCCCACTTAATAAATTTTCATCTCGAAAATCTTACCGGTAAATAGGCTCGGGTATCGCTCTTTCATAGAGTCCTCAAGTTCCCAAGTGGCTTCTTCCATCCCGTGTTTATGCCACAACACCTTCACTAATGGGATTTTCTTGTTTCGTAGCTCTTTTACTTCACGCATCAGAATGCGAACCGGCTCTTCTTCATAGCTCAAGTTAGGCTGAATCTCAATCTCAGATGGAGTGATTACGTGCGACGGGTCAGACCTATATCGTCGAAGCATCGAGACATGAAAAATGTTGTGAATCTTTTCGAGCTCAGGGGGCAAAATTAATCGATATGCGACTGGCCCAACTCGTTCGGATACTTCATATGGCCCGATGAACCTCGGACTCAACTTGCCCTTACGACCAAATCTAAGCACCTTCTTCCAAGGTGAAACTTTGAGAAAGACCTTGTCTCCAACCTGATATTCAATGTCTTTTCTTTTCAAATCCGCATACGACTTTTGGCGATCCAAAGCAGCTTTCAAACTTTCACGAATTACTCGAACTTTTTGCTCGGCATCCTTAACCAAATCAACCCCGAAGATTTTTCCTTCACTAAGTTCATCCGAATAATGGGATACGGCATTTACGACCGTATAAAGCCTCGTAAGGCGCCATCTTAATACTTGATTGAAAGCTATTGTTGTAAGCGAATTCAACCAAAGGTAAATACCGTTCCCATGAACCACTAAACTCAAGGATGCAACATCTCAACATATCCTCGAGTATTTGAATTACCCGTTCGGATTGACCATCAGTTTGGGGGTGAAAAGCAGTGCTAAAATGCAGCTTGGTACCCAAAGCCTCTTGCAATTTCTTCCAAAATCGCGATGTAAATCTTGGGTCTCTATCCGACACGATAGAAATAGGAACCCCATGCAATCGAACAATTTGGGAGACGTATAATTCTGCCAATTTATCAAGCAAAAAAATCCGTGCGGACAGGAATAAAATGAGCAGACTTGGTCAGTCTATCAACAATGACCTGCACCGAGTCTTTCTTATTACGAGTCAATGGTAACCTGCACACAAAGTCCATTGTTACTCGATCCCATTTCCATTCGGGTATCGTGATCGGTGAAGTAATCCTCGAAGGCACTTGATGCTCGCTTTCACTTGTTGACATATTAAACATCTCAAACAAAGTCGAGATGTCTCGTTTCATACCATGCCACCAAAACCGACGTTTCAAATCGTTGTACATCTTCGTACTCCCCGGGTGGATTGCCATTTGGCTACAATGGGCTTCGTTCAGAATTATCGAAATAAGTTCCGAATTCTTTGGAACACACAGACGACTTCTGAATCTCAAACAATCATCATCATCGATTTGAAATTCCGAGTCCTTGTTTGGAACACACTCAGCCCGTTTTGCAACCAACTCATCGTCGACTTTCTGAGCTTCACGAATTTGACGTATCAATAATGGTTTGGCTTTCAATTCAGCTACTAACACATTGTCGGGTAGAACAGACAAGTGTACATTCATCACTCGCAAAGTAAATAGTGATTTACGACTTAAGGCGTCCGCAACCACATTAGCCTTTCCCGGGTGATAGTCAATGACCAGCTCATAATCCTTTAACAGCTCGAGCCAACGTCTTTGTCGCGGATTTAAGTCTCTTTGAGTCATCAAGTATTTGAGACTTTTGTGATCCGAATACACATGGCACTTCTCACCAAATAAGTAATGTCGCCATATGTTTAAGGCGAATACGATGGCAGCCAATTCGAGATCATGGGTCGGATAATTTTTCTCATGTGGCTTTAATTGTCTCAACGCATAGGCCACAACTCACCCTTCTTGCATCAATACGCAACCCAACCCAAGTAGGGATGCGTCACTATAAATGACAAACTCTTTGCCCGATTCGGGTTGCACTAGAATTGGGGCTTCACTCAAATAAGTTTTCAGTTGATTGAAACTTTTCTGACATTTCTCCGTCCATTCGAACTTAACATCTTTTTGGAGTAGTTTCGTCATCGGTGCAGCTATCATCGAAAAACCTTTTACAAATCGTCGGTAATAACCGGTAAGCCCCAAAAAGCTCCTAACTTCGGTAACATTCCGCGGAGGTTTCCAATCGACTATGGCCAAAATTTGTTCGGGTCCACCACGACACCGATCTGCAACACCACGTGCCCCAAAAGCTAACCTCTTTCAACCAAAATTCACATTTCTTGAACTTTGCATATAATCGCTTATCTCGTAAAATTTGCAACACTAGCCTCGGTGCTCAAAGATGTTCGGTTTCATCTCTCGAATAGACCAAAATGTCATCGATAAATACAACTACGAACCGATCCAAGTATGGCCTGAAAATTCTATTCATTAAATCCATAAATACCGCAGGGCATTAGTAAGCCCAAACGGCATCACCAAGAATTCAGTAGGACTGTACCTCGTTCTAAAAGCGGTTTTGGGTATGTCCGATTCTCGGACCTCAACCGATAGTACCCGACCTCAAATCTATCTTTGAAAACACCGAGGCTCCCTTTAATTGATCAAACAAATCGTCAATTCGTGGCAATGGATATTTATTCTTTATCGTCACTTTATTGAGTTGACGATAGTCGATGCTCAACCTCATGGTTTTGTCCTTCTTTTTCACAAACAATACAGGTGCGCCCCATGGAGAAAAACTCGGTCGAGCGAAACCTCTATCCGTCAATTCTTGCAATTGAACCTTCAATTCCTTTAATTCCGTTAATGCCATACGATACGAGGCTATTGAAATCGGCGTAGTACCCGGTAGAACTTCGATGCCGAATTCCACTTCTCGAACCGGTGGCAATCCCGGTAACTCCTCAGGAAAAACATCTGAATACTCACAAACCACTGGTACCGATTCGAGTTTCCTTTCCGTCTCTTTACTTTTAAACACATACGCAAGGTATGTTTCACACCCTTTTCACATACCTCCGAGCGGTCATAGAAGATATTATCATTGGCGCTCCTTTTAAATCGATGAGACTCGACTCGGACTACCTCATTATTTGCACTCCTCAAATCAATGATTTTCCTTTTGCGATCCACCTTTGCATCATGTACTGATCACCAATCCATACCAAGAATAACATCGAATTCATCAAATGGTAGAAGCATCGATCGGTAGGAAAGCGAGATTCTCGAATTATTAGGGGCATCTCTTGCACACTTTATCAACGAGTATGTATTGACCCAAAGGGTTTGACACTGAATTACGAACTCGAAGAGACTCAACAGTAGAGTCTTATTGGATGCTAAGGTTTCACATACATATGAGTGAGTAGAGCCGGGTCAATCAATGCAATCACAATAGTATCAAAGAGAGTAAAAGTACCGGTGATAACGTCGGGGAGGATGCCTCGTCTCGTGCTTGCGGATGGCATATGCTCTAGCAGAGCACGGGTCTCGGATCGGACAACCAGTATTAGAGGCTCCTCTCGATTACCACCCCTACCTCCAGAGATTCTCGGGGCCTACCTTCACCGTCGTTCCACTAGGTCTTGTACCTTGCGTCTTATTCCTCTCATCTAGCTCCATGCAATCTCTAATGAAGTGGTCCTTGAACCGCATCCATAACAGCCCTATTAACAGACTTACCCCAACATTCACCTAGGTGCCGTCTTCCACATTGGGGCATTCAGTCTCTCTTGACGATTATTGCCCACACTAGCTACCGAAGTAGCTCGGGAGTCCGTCAATGGTCGGGCTCTAATGGAAATTCCATGATCGTCCTCGACTTCTTGGTGTCCTCCCGAACCTCTTTGGTACCGAGAACGAGCTTTACTCGTCGATCTTTTACGGTAATCTCTTGCTTCAAATTCAGCCTTCTTCTTCTCCTTCCCAAGTTCTTCCGCCTTGCGAGCTCGTTCGACTAGTGTCACGAACTCCTTTATCTCCAAAATTCCCACTAGTAACTTTAACTCTTCATTCAATCCTTCTTCAAGTCTTTTGCACATCGCAACCTCATCAGCCACACACTCCGAGCATACCGACTAAGTCTTACGAACTCATGTTCAGATTCAGAGATCTGATCATCCGCCTTGCTTGAGTTCCAAGAATTCCTTACGCTTCGATCGATGAACCGTTGACTAATGTATTTCTTTGAAATTGGATTGAAAGAAATCCCAAGTAACTCGTTCATTTGGGACTATGGAAATTAAAGTCCTCCACCAATAGTAAGTCGAGTCTCTTAATAAGGATATAGCACACTTAAGACATTCATCGGTGTGCATGACAGTTCATCTAACACTCTAATGGTGTTATCGAGCGTAACTTCGCCTTTTCGGCATCATCAGTAACTATGGCCTTGAACTCCTCGCCCCACGCTTCCTAATCAAGTCCACGGTGGTTTACTCACCTCACGGGATTAGTAACTGGAGGCATTGCGTGCTCTTGGGGTGGGGTATTTGAATTGTGAATGGTTGGACAGTAGGATTGGTTCGGGCATATTGCGCGACCCACTCATTCATCATGGTGAAGAAGGCTTGTTTCGCCCCTTCATTTTGATTATTCGCGGATGACCGAGGCTCAACAGCGGTGTCCCTTACGCGGAGCAGCCGCTACACTTTCAACGTCATCCGCCAAGGGTCTCTCTACCGGGTTCCATTTGCTACCCAAGACAAAAATTTCAACCGTCAAGTCATCACATTATTAAGCACTAACAATTTGGCATGTATAGCTAGACACACACGCTATGGTAGTCCTAGAACCGACTAAACCATAGCTCGATACCAATTAAATGTAACACCCCAAACCCGTGACCGTCCATCGGATTTGAACACGTGGTGTTATCGGGCTTACTTCCTTATTACTCTTTTTGAAACATTTGTTTTCTGTTCGAGCAAGGCTAGCTAACTGCGTCACTGTCGCCTTAAAAATCATATCTCGAGTTTCAAAACTCAGAAACTGATTCCATAAATTTTCCCTGAATTTAGACTCATATATCCATCCATGGATTTATTTCTAGAATTTTGGTCGGGCCAATTAGTACAGTTTATTAGTTAAAGTCACCCATGTTACAGGGGTCGACTACACTGACCTTTCGCGTTACAACTTGAATATCTCTCTGTACAGGGCTCTAATACTGGTACCGTTTGTTTATAATGAAACTAGACTCAAAATGGAATCTGAAAATATAAGGAATTACTTCTAATTATTTCTGGATAATTTATAGTAAATTTTCAAACTCGAGACAGGGGATCCAGAAACTGTTCTGGCCCTGTCTCACGAGAACTTTAATATCTCTCAGTATACTGCTCATATGGTCATTTCGTTTCATCCATATGAAAATAGATTCATCAAGGTCAAATTTCATAATTTATTCACTATTTAATTCTACTTATACTATTTTTAGTGATTTTTCAATCTCATATCACTGCTGCTATCCGCAACAGTTACTGCAGTAGACTATGCCAATTTCATGAATCTTTCCTTGACCTTACTAATCATCCATCATACATGACACAAATTATGGCCACCTTATCAAAATTAAAGTTTCTAAGACTCGTGGCTATAGGTTCTAGCATCCCACTCAACGACCACATAGGCCATTTTCACATGGCTTAAAGTTTACAACCCACAATTCAACAAAACATAATAGCATATACATGCCAAATGTTCTCCTAGTTCAACTACGAAGATAATACCAAAAGATTTCCAGCCGGTGTGATGACTTCAACGACGGTTCCGAGCACACAAACAATACGATTCCAAGAGACCTAAAAGGGGTGACAAGAAAACACCGAGTGAGTTTATAACTCAGTAAGTCATAAGCATTCAACCACCATCCATTAATAAAGTTATCACAACATGAAACAATAAACGAGGCTAGGTACTCATCCATACCGAAACTATACCATAATTCCTCGGACCTTTCGGTTCAATCTCATACCAAGTCATACATCCACATTTCATATTCTACACAATAAGATATTTGAGGCATTTTCACACACTAACTCATTTTCACCACAATCACACAATTGCAATCATCACATAGATTTAAAGCTTACCAAGCTCAACCCCGAGCATGAACATATTGCCTATTCGTCATGAGCTCAAGGTACTTACCCGATCCGTTGCCCATACTCAACTCGATGGAGACACACCCTCCATATAATTGTTCGATCGGAGATATATATATATATAGAGAGAGTACGCACACACAGTGCTTAATACTCGATTTCGCACACTTAGTGCCATGCGATTTAAGCCCGCACACATAGTGCCATACCCTTCGAGCTCGCACACCCAGTGCCGTATATTTCCAGCATGCACACTTAGTGCCATATATTTCCAGCATGCACACTTAGTGCCAATCTCGTCACCGTACACACGTATTGCCCGCACACTTAGTGCCGAAAGCAACTTTCTACACATTTCACTATTTCTTTTACATTCAACAAATGTCATCATTCCATACACATACATTTTCATTTGTAAATATATATATCATCCCATTAAACACAATTGCATAAATTTTACAATCATTTAAGCAATATCAAATACGTGCTTAATGACTTACCTCGTGTTGGGTAAAATAGTTCCAAGTAGGCTACTCGATGACCTTCGTCTTTCCCTTGCTTGATTCTCCTTCTTTGACTCCTTGAGCTTGATCAATAAATCAACTAGTTTAACCATCTTGCTAAACATTCATAATTCAACTACACATGCATATGTATGCTTGTATATTCGGCAACCATTCTTACTAATCACCCATTTGGTCGATTATACACATAACCGAATATGCACCAAAACTTGATTCAACATCACCTACATACTCACCCTAATGGCCGAATATACTTGCAATTTTACAAACATTCTCCAACAATTTATTCTTTAAACAAACAAATTTATCATTTACTTCATAACCAAAACATCATGTGCAACATATATACACACATAGGTGCAAGGTCAATTTCAAGGTGTCCATAACCATCCAAAACACAAATTTTAACTATCATGCAAGAAGCATAAACCACGCTCATGAGCATACCATGGCCGAATACCTCACACTATACCCCTTTTAAATTTTTGGTCATGGTTAAACAAAGGACTCAATGCCCTACTCAAGAATACTAAAAAGAAATTTCAAGAGTAGTCAATCCATCATTACATGCATCATTAGCAAGCTTCACATTTAGCATGCAATGGCCTCAACACAATATCAACCTTGGCTAAAGACCATTTCCATGGCATAACAAGGATTTGAACCATGGCTAACATGAACATCAAGTTAGCAACTAAAACATGCATGAATCTCATGACACAACCTCATACATACCTTAATCTTGATGCAAGTATAGCCAAATCTCCTTCTAGATCTCTTCTAAACCAAGAAATGGAGCAAAAATCCTTCCTTTTTCCCTTAGTATTTTCAGCCAAAGAATTTAGAATGGATGAACAAATTTTTTTCTCCTTTCTTTTTCCTCTACTCACGGCAACAAGGGGGGCATCCATGCTCATTTTTTTTTTGTTCATTTCTTTAATGCTAGTCTTTATTTTATGACTTCCTACATACACCACTAGCAAAACATGTTGGAAACATGTTCCCTTGCCCATAACCTTGTCATGGCCAGCCACTCCTCCTTAGAAAGTTGATTATTTGACATGCAACTCCACCTTTTTGTTAACATGCACTAATAAGCCATTTAAAACTAGCCTATCATATTTCCCCATGTTTCACATTGATCCCTATTTAATAATTTCTCATACAATTGGTAAAATTAGAGAATGAAACTTCCACATATGCATGCACACACATAGTAAGCATAGAATATAACAATTAATTGTTTTTATGACTCGGTTTAGTGGTCCCGAAACCACTTTCCGACTAGGGTCAATTTAGGGCTGTCACACCCATGGTTCAAATCTTTGTTATGTCATGGGAATGAAATTTGGCCAAAGTGAATATGGTGTTAATGCCATTGCATGCTAAATATCAAGCTTGATAATGATACATGTGATGGAGGATTGAGGATTCTTAGATTTTCTTTTAGCATTTTTTTTAATGAGATACTAAGTTCTTTGTTTTACCATGACCAAATTGAAATGGTATGGTGTTGTGGTATTCGGCCATGTTATATCCATAAGTATGATTCATGCATGTTGCATGGTAAGTAAGATTTAAGCTTTGGATATGTGTATATATTTGGATATAAGCCACACGAGAATTGGCTCTAGCATATATATATGTATATATGTTCGCATTACGATGTATTGGTATGACATATATGCTATTTCAAGGTGTATATTTGCTTGTGATGATGTCTCGATTATGAAGTAAATGAGAGATGTGCAATGAGTTACGATATGTAATGCGTTAGTAGTAAAATGTATGCTGTTTTTGTGTGGTATTAAGTGTATAATTGGCCTCAAATTGGACATGTATATTCGGCTACATGAGGGGAAATTGGTGTGCATGCATTCGGTTAGAGGCAAGCATATTGATGCCTATTCTTGGCTTAGAAAATTCGGCTAAGAGGAATATTAACTAATGTGTTGAGTTCGATTCATGATTTCGTACATATGCGACTTTGATGCCTATTGAGTATATATATTAGCTAAGTATCTTGAATTCCTCTTTCGATGCTCACATGATAAAACCAATTTATTTGTTAAATTAAGCTCAAGAGCAAAGGGGAGCTAAATCCGATAAGGGGAAGGAAAAAGTCGTGGAATAGCCGTCGAAATCGTTTGACCACGTCCGAGGTAAGTTCTTGAGCAATAGAGCTTAAATTCCGAATTGATTAGATCATGTTTAAAGCAAATTAAAATCATGCTCTTTGTGTGTGGCTATTGAGCCGAAATTACAAATGTGATAAGTGACTTGTGTCTGAATTTTGCTAATGAAAATGAAATGTGAATGTGTTATGGTTTATTGATAAATGTACACGGTTATTCGAATGATATCTGGGCTAAGTCCCGAAGGCTTTGTGCTAAGTGACTAAATCTGGACTAAGATCCAACGACATACGTGCGAGTTACTCAATCCGGACTAAGATCCGAAGGCTTTCGAGCAAGCTACTAAATCCGGGTTGAGTCCCGAAGGCATTCGTGCGAGTTACTATAACCGGGCTATGTCCCGAAGGCATTTGAATGTGTAGCCATATCCGGTTAAACTCTGAAGATACGTGATTCAAGAATGAATGAACCTGCTGTAAAATTTCAGCTAATACACTTGAAAATTCCAGCAACGAGGTATGTTCGTATGTGCTTTGGAATAGTTGATTCCCTTCGAATAATATTCGCTCAATCGAGAAATGAGCTTTCGGCATTTGGCTAAGATGAACCCTTATGTATAAATATAGGGGTTGGAATGTGAAATAAGTATGATATTGAGAATTTGTGCATATGAAATTATCCGTTAGCTATATGAATGTTATGCTTTTGTTGTGCTGGAATCCCTTGCTCTAACTTACTAAGCATAAATTGCTTACTCCGTTTCTCTTTCTCTGTCTATAGATTTTGGCTCGTCACCATCGGACTCGGGATTTCGGAAGTCAAGTCTCCCACACTATCAAAGTCCCTTTCGGTATATATTTTGGTTGGATTTTGAAATGGCATGTATAGGACTACCCTTTTGTTGCGTTTTAAGTACTTTTGTGATGTATGTGTATGCGACCATGCGAAAATGGCTCGTAAAAGTGGAGTATGGCATTAGACCATTTATGCTTATGTATATATGTATGGTTTTATGATGTTACTACGGACTGAATGGAAGTGTGAGCAAATGATCAGCCATTGGAATGGCTAAAATGATTATATGTGGACCTATGTATGACAAAACTTTAGTTGGTCCATAGAAACCACGAAATAGGTAAGGTTTACACGAAAAACAGATGCTGACAGCAGCAGTGGTGTGGATTTGAAAAATCACTAAAAATTGTAGGAATGGAATTAAATAGTGAATAAATTATTTAAATGAACCTTGATGAATCTACTTTCATATGGAAGAAACGAAACGGTCATATGAATTATATGTTAAGAGATATTAAAGTTCTCGTGAAACAGGGCCAGAACGGTTTCTGGATCCCCTGTTCCGACTTTAGAAATTCATTGTAAATTAACCAGAGGTAATTAGGAGTCATGCTATATATGTATAGATTCCTCTCTGAGTCTAGTTTCTATAGAAATAAACGGCATCAGCATTGAAGCCCTGTACAGGAGATATCCAATTCGTAACGCACGAAGGTCAGTGTAGTCGATCCCTGCAACAGGGAGACTTTAACTAATAAACTGTACTAATTGGCCCGACCAAAATTCTAGAAAAAATATGTTGATGGACTTATGAGTCTATTTTCAGGAAAAATTACGAAACTGATTTTCGAGCTTTAAAACTCAAGATATGATTTTTGAAGCGACAAAGTGATGCAGATAACCCGCTAGTCTGGAAAATTTTATGGATTTGTGAAAACAATTTATTGAGTTTGTGTGCACCTTGTGTTCGACTCGAACGGGCTCAAGTGCGAGGGTGTTACATATTGAGCCGAAATTGGAAAGGTTTGATAAATGTTTTGTGTTTGAGCCTTAGTAACGAAAATGAAATACGGATGTGTCGTGATTATTGATATATGTGTACATGAGCATTTGAATGATACCCGGGTTAAGTCCCGAAGGCATTTATGCTAGTGATTATATCCGGGCTAAGACCCGAAGGCATTCGTGCGAGTTTTTATATCCGGGCTAAGACCCGAAGGCATTTGTGCAAGTTACCAAATCCGGGTTAAGACCCGAAGGCAATTGTGCTTGTGGTTATATCCGGCTAAATTTCGAAGAAACTAGGTTTGAAGGTGAGCATTTTGGTGCTATAATAAATTCAATTAATACGCTCGAAAAACCCATACGATAAGGTATGTTTACATGTGCATCAAAAAAGTCGATTCGTTTGAAATAGTGTTCGTTCAATCGACTAACGAACCTTCGGCTCTTAGATAGGTTGTTACCTTGTGCGTGTTTATGTTGATGAAGTGTGAAGTAAGTATGATTATGAGAATGTGTATTAATAAAGTGATTCATTTAGCTATGTGAACGTAATACTTTAGTCAAAGCCGATTTCATTACTTGAAACTTACTAAGCATTAAAATGCTTACCCCGTTGCTTTGGCTCTTTGTTTTCTAGATTTTGTTCGTTAGCATCGGATTCGGGATCATCGAAGTCGAATTCATCCACACTATCGAAGCCCCCTTTTTGGTACAAATTTTGGTTGAACTTTGAAATGGCATGTATAGGACTACTCTTTCGTTTGTTGGTCATAGACCCTTTGACTTTGTATAAAATTGGATAGCCATGCGAAAATGGCTTATATACACTTTGGCATGGTATCATAATCATTTTGTATGTTGTTCATTAAGAGATGTGGAAATGTTTGGAATCGATTAGCCCTTGGAATGGTTAACCGTGATCATCTTTTGTGCCATGTATGCTAAAAGGGCTAGTTGAATCAAGGAAATTATGAAGTAGGTAAAGTTTACCTTGAAAACAGATGCTGACAGCAGCAGTGGTGTGGATGTGAAAAGTCACTAAAAATAGCAGGAATGGAATTAAATAGTGAATAAATTATGTAAATGAACCTTGATGAATCTACTTTCATATGGAAGAAACGAAACGGTCATATGAGTTATATGTTAAGAGATATTAAAGTTCTCGTGAAACAGGGCCAGAACGGTTTCTGGATCCCCTTTTCTGACTTTGGAAATTCATTATAAATTAACCAGAGATAATTAGGAGTCATCCCATATATGTATAGATTCCTCTTTGAGTCTAGTTTCTATAGATACAAATGGCATCAGTATTGAAGCCCTGTACAGGGAGATATCCAATTCGTAATGCATGAAGGTCAGTGTAGTGAACCCTGGAATAGGGAGACTTTTACTAATAAACTGTACTAATTGGCTCGACCAAAATTCTAGAAAAATCTGTAGATGGACATATGAGTCTAGTTTCAGGAAAAATTTACGAAACTGATTTCCGAGTTTTGAAACTCAAGATATGAATTTTAAGGCGACAGTGATGCAGTAACCAGCTAGTCTGGAAAATTTTTAAATGGACTGTGGTATTAATTAAGTTAAGTCTGTTAGCATCTCGTATTCGACTCCGGCCACGGTCTCAGGTACGGGGTGTTACACACACCTAGGGGTTGGACCCGTAATATCTGAAATAGCTCCTCCTGGGGTCCCAAGGGGAACTCGAGAAAAGGGTGACGGATCTCAGCAGTGGGACTCGAGGATGACGCTACTCCTTTCCTCTTTTTCAAGGCGGGGACAACGGTCTTCTTACCACGTGAGGATAACATTGTATACCTGCATTGAAAAGTCGAAGTTCAACCAATACTCCCCAAAAATAGCATCGAAAAACAAAACTAAATAGGAATATTTCATGAGACTCGTGTACTAGATGAAGAGAACAAAACTAAAATAACTAAAGCAAATATATCAATTTATTAAATTAGGACTATGAGAATAATACGACGGGAATATCTAATGCATCAATGTATGTGGGTAAACATAAAATCCATGGAAACAAGAAAAATTGATGAATGTAGTATGAAAAATGGCAATATTCTTTAATGACAAGCATGAGTATTTCTATTATTCTACTATTAATATTCACTTAAGATTGTCAAATGGATCAGAGAAACTATGAAATAGGCAAAATTTTTAAAGAAAATAGAAAGAAAAGAGTAAACAAACGCAAAAGGGAGAAGCTTGGGTCGTCAAAAATAGTGTTGTAGGTGGCACACGGGCGTGGCAAGTGGGGCGTGTGGGTTGCAGCGACTACATAGGTCCACGCCCGTGTTAGTTTGACAGTGTCGACCATGGGTGAATGGCACAGCATGTCGTACGCCCGTGCTAAATTGACAGGTTCGCCCACGACCTTATCACACAGCCGTGGTGACTTATCGCATCCCGTGTTCGGGAAAAATTGTGCCCTGTTTTCACACAGCCGTATCGTAGGAGTGTGCAAAATTCGAGTAAAACCGAAAAAATTCGGTTAACCGACTGAATTCAGTTAATCGGTCAGTTAACCGAATTAATTCAGTCAAGGGTCGATTAATAATTTTTTGAGTTTTCGGTTAATGGTTAATTCGGTTCAAAACCGGTCGGTTAACCAAATTTTTTCGGTTTAACCGAAAATAGTAATAAATAAAATTATAATATATAAATAGCCCACTATTCACTCAAACCCAATCCAACATAAACCCAATTACCCAATCTAATATATATTAACCCAAGTACCCAACCCAACCCAATTACCCAACCCAATCATAAAAATTACAAATAACTTAATAAATAAAAATAAAAATAAAAAAGATATAATTTTATACAAATAATTCGGTTAATTTAGTTAACTTGGGTAATTCGAGTAATTCGGTTAATTTGATTAATGCGGTTAATTTTATACTTATTTTAACCAAAAATTAAAAAACATATAATTTTCGGTTCGGTTAATTTTTTGAAAAAATTTTAGTTCGGTTAACGGTTAAAAATTTTGAAAGGTCAATTAATTTAGTTAATGTTATTTCGGGTCAGTTAACCGATTAAACAGCCCTACCGTATCGAACGGTCGTGTCTACTCTCGTGGTGTGAGTATGACCTAAGGCATGCCCGTGTGCCTGACGTGTGGATTAGAAGACCAGTGTTTCAATGACTAAGTTAGTGATTAGATGCTAAAGACTAAAATTTTAAATAGGTTAACATCGTTAGTGCTCGGGTTGCCTCCCGAAAAGCGCTTATTTATAGTCTAAGCTCGACTTACCTTTCTGGTGTATGGTCATAGTGGTGCGAGGAGTTTACACTCCTCATCCCTGTTATCAATTTTATCAATATAAGGTTTAAGACGAGTACTGTTTACCTTAAAAGTGCTAAATTTGGGATGAATTACCTCAACTGTACCATATGGGAAAATATTGAGTACCGTACAAGGGATTACTTCGTTAGGTTCAGAAGTGGCAATGCGAGGGTCTGCTGCATCTAGTAGTACTTTGTCTCCAACCTTAAGTTGATTTGGTGCGCCATTGAGCTCGTCATGGCGTGGTTTTGGTTTATCGTATGTCCTCGGTCTATGTGTCCGCCATTCATCTCGTTCCTCAATTTGTAGCCTTTGTTCTTCATAGATAGGTCCTTTTTTGTTGTTTGAACATGGCTCATATGCACTCTTCAAACCTGTTTTCTGGACAGACGGTTTCACCACATGATCAGTACCAGTAGTATGATTTATTCAATTGCCCTTAATTTTTGACGTGTTACTCGTATTACGAGCTTGAAGGGTGATTGTTTTGTCTCCCACACAAAGTGTGAGTTCACCTGTACCAACATCAATAATGGTTCTAGCAATCGCTAAAAAGGGTCGTCCTAAACTCAAAAGTGCATTACTATCCTCTTCCATGTCTAGAACAGCAAAGTCTACTGGGTATATAAATTTGTCGATCTTAACAAGAACATCTTCAATGATACCCCTAGGAAATCTAATGGTTTTATCAGCCAATTGAATGCTCATCCTAGTTTGTTTGGGTTTCCTAAGACCTACCTGTTTAAACATTTTATAAGGCATAACATTAATGCTTGCCCCTAAGTCAGCCAATGCATTATGAACATCTAAACTACCAATTAAATAAGGAATCGTAAAACTCCCTGGATCTTTCAATTTACTGGGTAGCTTATTCTATAAAATGGCTGAGCAAACTGTATTCAACTCCATAAGCGACACCTCATCTAACTTTCGTTTGTTTGCTAGAAGCTCTCTTAACAATTTGACTACATTTAGCATCTGCGAGAGAGCTTCGATAAATGGTAAGTTAATATGTAATTTCTTTAATAGTTTAAGGAATTTACCGAATTGTTCATCTGTACGGTCTTTCCTTGTCGCATTGGGGTATGGCACCCGTGGTTTGTACTCTTTACTTACCGTTTTTTGCTCACTGTGGACTGCCTCACCTTTATCTTGACTTACCACAATGCCTTGCCTCGATTCTAATGCAGGCTCAACTAACCCTTCCTTATCTTGAGTGGTAATCGCATTGAGTTGTTCCCTTGGGTTAGATTTCGTGTTACTCGACAAACTGCCTTGTGGTCATTAGAAATCAGTTTATCAAGTTGGCCTATTTGAGTTTCGAGCCCTTGGATTGAAGCTTGTTGATTCTTAAGGGCTGTCTCGGTATTCTGCAAACGAGTTTCGGACACCGAGATGAATTTTGTTAGCATCTCCTCAAGGTTCGACTTCATTTCCTGCTGGTAAGGTGGTTGTTGAAAACCCAAAGGATGTTGTGGCCTTTGATTTCCTTGACCGCCCCATGAGAAATTGGGATGGTTCCTCCAACCTGCATTATAAGTGTTACTATACGGGTTATTTTGGGATCTAGAGTTTTTGTTACCCATATATTGGACTTGTTCCTCCTCGATGCTAGGGTTGAAAGGTTGATATTCAGTGCATGCTCCTTCTCCATTTGAATCGCACCTCACAACTGGATGTACCTGAGTAGAACCACACAAACTGTCAATCTTTTTATTTAAGAGTTCTACTTGGTTAGATAGCATAGTAACCGCATCGAGGTTGAAAACACCGGCTGCTTTCGTCAGCTTTGTCCTCGTAACTTGCCACTGATAGTTATTCAGTTACATCTTCTCAATAAATTTGTAAGCCGCCTTAGGTGTTTTGTTATTCAAAGTTCCACCGGTGGCTGCGTCGATGAGTTGCCTCATTGAGGGGTTCACACCGTTGTAAAACCTCTGAACCTATAGCCAAGTGGTAACTCATGGTGAGGGCATCTTCTCAAAAGATCCTTGTATCTCTCCCATGCATCATAGAGTGTTTCTAGATCCATCTGAACAAAGGAAGAAATGTCATTCCTCAACTTAGCCGTTTTAGCTGGTGGAAAATATTTAAGTAAAAACGTTTCGGTCATTTGTTCCCAAGTAGTGATTAACCCTCGTGGTAACGAGTTCAACCATTGTTTAGCCTTATACCTCAATGAAAAGGGAAACAACCAAAGGCGAATGGCGTCATCAAAAATGCCATTAATTTTAAATGTATCACATAGTTCCAAAATGTTTGCCAAGTGAGCGTTAGGATCTTCGTCCTGCAAACCATCAAACTGAACAAATTGTTGTATCATCTGAATTGTGTTAGGTTTTAGTTCAAAAGTATTTGCAGCAACAGCAGGCATAACTATGCTGGATTCAGTTCTTGCTAAAAAAGGTTTAGCATAATCATACATAGTTCGTGGAGTAGGATTTTGATTAGCAGCAATCGCAAGAGGTAGCGGATTTTCTTGGTTTTTAGCCATCTCCTCGGTTGTGGTTTAAATATTGCCCACTTGATCTTCCTCTGTGTATCTTAGGCTTCACCTTATTTCTTTTCGGTTTTTGCAAACTTTGCGGTCGATCTCACCATAAAAAATTTGTGGTCCTGACGGGTTTCTTCTGGTCAAAAACTAGAAAAATACCTGTCAGAATAAAATAAATGAAGAATTAGAAAAGAAAAGAAAAATTTTAATTGCAATAAAATTAAAATGGATAAAGTAATAAAAATCGAGTGTTCCTAATATCCTAGTTCCCAGGCAACGGCGCCAAAAACGTAATACGTGATATTCACAACAGGTTTTAAAAATTTATAATTAATCGTTCTTGAAAGTAACTATTATCACGATGAAGGCAAGTGTACCTATCGAATAGTAGTATAGCTATAGCAAGACCGAATTGTTGAACCCAAAGGAACCAAGAGTACTAGTAATTACTTTCTCTTTATTATCTAGCCTAAAAATTAAGGGATTTGTTTATCTAAACTAATTAACTAAACTAAGAGTGCATAGAGAGAAAATTGGGAAAAAGCTTTTGGGGAAATTCAATTGATTAAGATAATACCCAAGGAAAAATCCACCTAGACTTCACTTGTTATTTGACTTTGAATCGGACGATTTATTCATTTGACTTGATCCGTAGAAATCCCTAAGTTATATTATTATCTCTCTCGATACTAATAATGTCTAACCCTAGGTTGATTAATTAAAATCTCTTTCTAATTAATGCCCTAGTGTTGCATTAACTCGATCTATGGATCCTCTTATTGGGTTTCACCCTAATCTGGTAAAATCTTATCACCCTATCTTTAGGCATGCAATCAACTCCATTTAATTATGACAAATTTACTCTTAGACAGGGTCTATTCCTCCTCTAAATAAGAGCATTAACTTGAATCAATATCCTGAAATATTCAAACAAGAATTAAGAACAAGTCAAATATTTATCATACAATTCAGATAATAATAACAAGATTTGTCTTAGGTTTCATTCCCCTTAGGTATTTAAGGGGTTTATCTCATACTTATGAAAGAAAACATCTCAAAAGCATAAAGATAACGAAAAATAAGAAAACCCAAAACTCCTGAAGGAACTTGAAGGGAGATCTTCAGTCTCGATGATGAATCCAGCTTCTGAGATGGATCGATCGGCTTTCCTTGAGTAATTCCTTTCTTCCTACTCCACGTCCCCCTTCCTAAGTGCTTCCTCAGGTGTTTAAATAGGCTTTAGAATGTCTAAGAGCCCTGTAACACCCCAAACCAGGCCCAGATGTTATGGCCAGATCTGACGTGTCACATGGACTTACGACTTAGTATGCATTCGCTGGTTTAAGTGATTGGGGTGGTCTTTGTAAAAACAGCGGTTGAATGAAAAGCCGATTTATCAATCTTTAGGCTATCCATTTGTTGTGCTTGTTGAGTCTTGAAAATGTTCATTAATTTTGAAAACCCGTGCAGGCGAACACTAGCAGTTTCGTCATAGTATAAATATAATCAGAAAATAAAACCATAGCGGAAAAAAAAATTTAAATAGTGGCTTATTACAACTTAAAACCCAAAATTAAATCAAAATACAAAAATAATAAAAATAAACTAACTTAGAAAAACCAGCTTTGTAGATGATGTGGCCACTCCGAATCCCTCACAGCTCCAAGCCCAATATGGTTGGGGATTTCCTGCAGAGATGAAAATAATGGGTGGGTTCAGTAAACTCAGTGTGTAACATAACCCAACCATAGCCCAAAACAGATCAAACCTCACAGTCAGACTTATCTGGGCCTTGGCCCAGTACAGAAATCAGAATGAAACCCATAGGCCCATAGCAGATACAGAACAAATATATCATGAATGTAGAAATCCCAACCTAGAGCCATCCATAACACCCCCGTACCAGCCTTACACCATGTGGGGAGACTACTCGACCCACCCAACCGTTACACACCACAGAAATTGCAGCGAGGCTACCAGATACTGTGACGAAGTCACCAGATATAGATATTGTGGCTAGGCCACCAGAACAAATATATATATATATATATATATATATATATGTGGCAAAGCCACCAGATTGTAGCGAGGCGCGGATATTGTGACGAAGTCACCGAGCAGATATTTGTGGCGAGGCCACAGATTGCAAATGAGGCGCCGAGCGCTTCCTCCATCAATATAAACCCATGTTACATGCAATGAAATAATATGCCATGGCATACATATCTGAAAACAGAACATCATGCTTTTCAGAAAAAAATAACCCTAGGGGTAAAATCATAATTTTGCATACATAAGGGTATTTCAGTAATTATTACCTATTTCTAAGGTTTCATCCTCATTCTAACGTTTACCAAGTAATTGGAAGTACTTACCTTGTCTTTTTACCAAGGTGGGCCCGTTGGCCCATTAGCCCATTAGCCCATTTTCGGCCCATTAAGCCCAAAAATACCGTTGTGCACGAAAATGCACACTCTGTACTCTAATCATCCAAATGCACCATATTCATTAACAATCATGTTTCACGAAGGCCAGACGTCATGAGTTCTAAAATACCAACGTTTGAAGATTTGACTTTTACCGATTCAGTCTAAGGGAGGATGTCGTTTACACACCTGGTTGATAATGATTGGTGACGATATCTCCCACGCGATAATCCTACAATCGATCACTAACACATTAGACTTACGAATTAACGATAACTAACATAAATCCACTTCAACTAACCCAATCATCACACAAGTTGGTCATTTACGCACGAAGGGCAAAATAATCATTTTACCCTCCAGAGGTAAACCGATAGTCCTACCCTACAGGGGTATTTTAGTAATTCTACAACTTATCCACTTGGGCCTATGGACCCATTGGGACCACATGGCCCATTTCAGCCCATCGCGGCCCGAAATAGCCGTCCTACTGCTAGAGTAATGAGAAATACACGCCTGTTAGGAGACTGCAATTAATCCACGCTCCAAACACTCTTAGCTGACGCCCAACCCAAACGAACACGTCACAAAGCGAAAGGGATCAGCCAAGAAGGGTATGCCTACTCTCCTCATGGTTTGCTCTATTTAAAGCCAGCTCTCTATCTACTCTTATGTTAGCTTCCCGATGTGGGATCCCTCCATCACTAGAGTTTAAAACCAACACCAACTCTTGCCGTCCCAACATCGCAAAATAATCAACCTTTGCGTGCCAAGGGATTCGAACCAAAGTCCTCTCACATGCCAACTCACGCTACCACCACTAGGCCATCAACTCATTTGTGTCATAAACCGAACACATTAAACTTTAAAGCGCACCTACTTGCTTCCAGATTTATTGAAAAGAAAAACCAAAATATATTGCAAGAGCCAAGGCTTGAACCTTGGACCCCTTGCTTCCTCTATGGCGTCACTTCCTTGTCCCCTAAGTGGCGCCACCTTGCCACTATACCACACTCCTTTTGTGTCATCTTTACCCTTTACTCTTAAAAGCCCAAGCGCCAATTGCATCACCTGTTCATAAAATTAAAATTTCGAAGACTACCACGGATTTAACTTAAATTTGGGCCTTCCAAAGGCCCATTAACCTACTAAAATATATATTTTAACCAACCAGAACACATACAAATTTTAAAAATCACAGAAACACAGAAAACCTGAAAATTGGGGCGTTACAACTCTTCCCTCCTTAAAGAAATTTCGTCCTCAAAATTTTACCTGAATCAAACAGATGAGGATATTGTTGACGCATCGCCACTTCTGGCTCCCAAGTAGCTTCCTCTCTGCCATGATTACGCCACAGCACCTTTACTAGCGGAATTGATTTCCTCCTTAAAATCTTAACAACTCGATCCAAAATCTACACAGGCTCTTCCTCAAAAGTCAAGTCTATTTGGACCTCGATCTCTGCAACCGGCACAACATGAGTAGGGTCAGAACGATACCGCCTTAACATGGAGACGTGAAAGACATCATGAATCCTATTCAACTCTGGAGGTAGCTCCAACTGATAAGCCACTGGACCCACTCGCTTAAGAATCCGATAAGGCCCAATGAACTGCGGACTTAACTTGCCTTTCCTCCCAAACCTTAATATTTTCTTCCAAGGCGAAGCCTTCAAGAAGACCATATCACCCACAGAGTACTCAATTTCATTGCTCTTCAAATCTGCATATGACTTCAGTCTATCAGATGCTTCCTTCAACCGGTCTCTAATCAACTTGACCTTATCCTCAGTATCTGTCACCAACTCAGGTCCAAGAACCTGTCGTTCACCCAACTTGGTCCAACAACTACGTGTTCGACATCTTCGCCCATACAGTGCCTCATAAGGAGCCATTCGAATACTTGCCTGATAACTGTTGTTGTATGCAAACTCTTCCAACGGTAAGTAATCCTCCCAACTATCTCGAAAGTCAATAACGCATCCCATCAAGATGTCTTCCAGAATCTAAATAACCCTTTCTGACTGACCATCAGTTTGAGGATGAAAGGCTGTACTAAAGTTCAACCACGTACCCAACGCCTCATGCAACTTTTGCCAAAATCGAGATGTGAATCTAGATCTCGATCAGAAATAATCGACACTGGCACTCCGTGAAGTCGCACTACTTCTGCCACATACAATTTGGCTAACTTCTGAAGTGAATAATCAGTGCGGACAGGTATGAAATGAGAAGATTTGGTTAACCTATCCATAATTACCCAAATTGAGTCCTTCTTCAACGGTGTCAAGGGTAACCCACTCACAAAATCCATGGATACCCTCTCCCACTTCCAAAGTGGTACTTTCACTAGCTGCAAAAGTCCGGAAGGTAATTGATGTTCAGCTTTCACTTGCTCACAAGTCAGATATTTTCCCACAACATCCGTTACCTCTCGCTTCAATCCAGACCACCAATACAACTCCTTTAAGTCGTGATACATTTTACTCCCTCCAGGATGCATAGCACACAGACCTCCATGAGCTTCTTTCAGAATTGCTTGCCTCAAGTCAGAGTCCTTCGGAATACAAACTCTACCTCGGTAACATAGAACTCCCTCACTGTTCAGTCCGACCTCAGAAGTATCCCCATTCTTAACCTACCGAAATCGAGAAACTAGGGACTCATCCCTTGATTGTTTTTCCTTAATCTCATCCACCCAGGTCGGCCTAACTTGCAGTTCTACTAACAGACTACTGTCGTCATACAGACTCAAACGAGCAAACATGGCTCTCAGATCAGATATAGTTCTACGACTTAGGGCATCAGCCACCGCATTAGATTTGCCTGGGTGATACTCAATTGTACAGTCATAATCCTTAAGCAACTCTATCCATCTCCGCTACCTAAGGTTCAGCTCCTTCTGAGTTAGCAAGTACTTAAGACTCTTATGATCTGTGTATATAATACACCTTTCTCCGTACAGGTAATGTCTCCAAATCTTAAGCGCAAAGGTTACTGCTACCAACTCTAGATCATGAGTAGGATAGTTAACTTCATGTGGTTTAAGCTGTCACGATGCATAAGCAACCACTTTACCCTCTTACATCAGCACACAGCCCAACCCAACATGTGATGCATCACTGCATACGGTAAAATCTTTTCGGACTCGGTGAATCGAAGACAGTGCCTCGATCGAGAACTTTCTTCAGCTTCTCAAAAGATTCTTGTTGTTTCTCAGTCCAAACAAATGGTACTCCCTTCCTTATAAGCTTTGTCAAAGGCACTGCCATCATAGAAAATCCTTCCACAAACCTTCTATAGTACCCAGCTAAACCCAGACAACTTCGAATTTTCGACACTAACATCGGTGGCTTCCATTCCAGAATCGCTTCAATCTTTCAAGGGTCCACCTTGATCCCTTCAGTAGAGACAACATGCCCCAAGAAAGTTACCTCTCTCAACCAGAACTCACACTTACTGAATTTCGCATAAAGCTCCTTCTCTCTTAGCACTTGCAGCACAATACGAAGGTACTCATCATGCTTCTCCTTAGTTTCAAAATAAATCAGAATATCGTCGATAAAGATGACCACGAATCGATCTAAGTATGGCTGGAACACTCGATTCATCAGATCCATAAATGCCGCAGGTGCGTTCGTTAATCCAAATGGCATAACCAAGAACTCATAGTGACCATACCGAGTTCTGAATGTCGTCTTATGAATATCCACCTCCTTAACCCTCAACTGATGATACCCAGATCGAAGGTCAATCTTGGAAAATACTGAAGCTCCTCTAAGTTGGTCGAATAAATCATCGATTCTCGGCAGTGGGTACTTGTTCTTAATCGTCAGTTTGTTCAACTGCCGATAATCGATGCACATCCGCATTGACCCATCTTTCTTCTTTATGAACAACACTGGTGCTCCCCACGGAGAAAAACTTGGTTTACTGAAGCCTCTATCCAATAACTCTTGAATTTGGGCTTTCAGCTCCACCAACTCCTTCGGTGCCATCCTATAAGGTGCAATAGACACTGGTGCCGTTCTAGGCAACAAGTCGATTCCAAACTCAACCTCTCGACTCGGGGGCAAACCCAAAAGCTCCTCTGGAAAAACATCTTGAAAATCCTTGACGGTTCTAATTTTATCCACTGTCAGATCCTCAGTTTCTGATTGGCTTACAAATGCCAAATAAGCCTCACATCCCTTTCGAATCCACTTCTCGGCTCTCAATTCTGACACCACATTAGACAGATAATCCCTACGCTCGCCTATCACCAAAACCTCCTCATCCTTTATGGTCTTTAACATTATTCGCTTAGCAGTACAATCCAGAGTAGCCCAATGCTTAACAAGCCAATCCATTCCCAAAATGAGATCGAATTCTCCGAAAGGTAGCTCCATCAGATCTCTAGAGAAAACTTTTCCTTGAGTTTCTATAGGCACATCTCTATACAGATTATCTACCCTAACCGAGTGACCCAAAGGACTTAGTACAGATACCCCACTCACGGTCTCCTCAGAGCGCACACCCAGCGACCCAGATATAGCACATGCAACATATGAATGGGTAGATCCAACATCTATCAACGCAGTGTAGGGCATACTAGAAATTAGAAAAGTACCAGTTATGACGTCAGGTGCATTACCCTCCTCTCAGTGATGAGCTGCATACACCAACACCGGCTGACAAGCCTCAGCAAATCTAGCACCCTTGCCAGGCGCTCCTCTTCCTCGACTGTTTCCATTACCACCTTTGCCTTGCCCACGTCCTCTCGAAAACTGTGGTCCACCCCTCACTGGTTGAGCGACCCTATGCTTTAAAACTTGAACCTGATCTGGTTCTTGGGGACAATCCTTAACCCTATGCTCCATAGATCCGCATCGGAAACAAGCACCAGAACATTTCCGACACTTGCCCATATGCATCTTCCCACAATTCCTACAACCCTGCGGTCTAACAGCATTCATCAATACTGCTCAAACTGGCTCCATTACCCTTGCTCTCTTAACATTCCTGTTCATACCACCTAAAAGTCCTGAATCTCTCCTAAAACGATTCTGATCTTTCTCACGATTTTTTCTTTCTGTATGCTTCACTTCCTTAGCTATCTTAGCTTTCTCCACTAAAGCAACAAAGTTACGCTCCCTCTGCAAAGCAATCAGCACCCTAAGTTTATCTCTCAGACCATCCTCGAAGCATACGCTACGCTCATACTCTGTAGCGATAATCCCAGAATCATATCGGCTCATTCTCAGAAACTCAGACTCATACTCAGCCACTGACTTACTCCCTTGGACCAGGTTCTGAAATTCTTTTTGGCGAGTGTCCACATAACTAGCCCCAACATACTTTCCTTTGAAGGCTGTCTTAAACAGCTCCCAAGTCACACTGTCAGCAGGAGTTCTATCTCTCACCGTGAGCCACCACTGATAAGCCTCATCCCTGAGTAACGATATGGCTCCCTTCAGCATCTGCTCCATAGAGCAGTCCAGATCATCCATAATCCGCGTTGTAGCTTCTAACCAATACTCAGCCACATTTAGAGCTACACTAGATACGTCCCTAAATATCTCTGCTCCATTGGCCCAGAACCGCTCAAAAATAGACCCCCAAATTTCATTTTCCATACTTGCCCCAGCAACCCTTTCCAAAACTCAGAGCATTGCCTGGGACAGAGCATCATCCCCCGTACCTGATCATGAGACTCTACCTTCATTGCCGATGGTACCGATGCATCTGCTGTCGGTACATGTCCTGAAGATGAAGATTCAGCCTAAGCATTACGTCGGCCACGTCCACGGCCTCTTCCTCAAGCTACTCGTGTACTCATTTCGTATTATCTGATTAAGAATTTTATGAATCAGTTTAATATTTCAGTGTTTATTACAGATGTCTTATGAATATGATAATTGAGTTTGAGTTTGTTTCCTTTTGCGGTAGCTTAGCTACGATCTCGATCTACTTATCGAGTTTCTATGGTTCCAGTGTTACCCTAACTAAAGTACCATGATAAGGTTTTGTACAAGCATATAACAGATATTTCAGAAACAATCAGAAAGGCTTAGAAAACTTACAGACTTGGGCCAAAGATTCGGTCTGCCACCTTCTAAAAAAAACCTAATTTTAGAAAAACAATTTTAATCTTTAAAATCATCTATTTGTAAAGAGAAAATATTAGAAACATTCTCGAAAACAATTTATAATCAAGTTCCAAAAAAAAAATGATTTTCGAAAACCTTTATTCAGTGTTTCTTTACAAACTCCCATTTTTAGACCCGTTCTACAGTCGAGTTGTTGCAACTTGGCTCTAATACCATTAAATGTAACACCTCAAACCCGGCCCAGACGTTATGGCCAGAACTGACGTGTCACATGGACTTACGACTTAGTATGCATTCGCTGGTTTAAGTGATTGGGGTGGTCTTTGTAAAAACAACGGCTGAATGAAAAGCCAGTTTATCAATCTTTAGGTTATCCATTTGTTGTGCTTGTTGAGTCTTGAAAACGTTCATTAATTTTGAAAACCCGCGCAGCCTAACATTAGCAATTTCGTCATAGTATAAATATAATCAGAAAATAAAACCATAGCGGAAAAAGGAAATTCAAATAGCAGCCTTATTACAACTTAAAACTCAAAATTAAATCAGAATATAAAAATAATAAAAATAAACTAACTTAGAAAAACCAACTTTGCAGATGATGTGGCCACTCCAAATCCCTCACAACTCCAAGCCCACTATGGTTGGAGATTTCCTGCAGAGATGAAAATAATGGGTGAGTTCAGTAAACTCAGTGTGTAACATAACCCAACCATAGCCCAAAACAGATCAAACCTCACAATCAGACTTATCTGGGCCTTGGCCCAGTACAGAAATCCGAATGAAACCCATAGGCCCATAGCAGATACAGAACAAATATATCATGAATGTAGAAATCCCAACCCAGAGCCATCCATAACACCCTCTTACCAGCCTTACACCATGTGGGGAGACTACTCGACCCACCCAACCGCTACACACCACAAAAATTACAGCGAGGCTACCAGATATTGTGACGAAGTCACAGATCTGAATATTGTGGCTAGGCCACCGAGCAGATATATATATATGTGGCGGCCACCGGATTGCAATGAGGTCGGATATTGTGTGAAGTCACGGTAGCAGAATATATGTGGCGAGGCCACGGTTGCAGCGAGGTCGCGTAGCGCTTCCTCCATCAATATAAACCCATGTCCCATGCAACAAAAATAATATGTCATGGCATACGTATACAGAAACAGAACATCATGCTTTTCACAAAAAAATAACCCTAGGGGTAAAATCGTAATTTTGCATGCATAAGGGTATTTTAGTAATTATTACCTATTGCTAAGGTTTCATGCTCATTCTAACGTTTACGAAGTAATCAGAAGTACTTACCTCGTCTTTTTACCAACGTGAGCCAGTTGGCCCATTGGCCCGTTTTCGACCCATTAGGCCCAAAAATACCGTTGTGCGCGAAAATGCACACTCTGCACTCTAATCATCCAAATGCACCATATTCATTAACAACTGTCTCACGAAGGCCAGACGTCATGAGTTCTAAAATACCAACATTTAGGTATTTCAGCTTTTACCGATTCAGTCTAATGGAGAGTGTCGTTTACACACCTGGTTGATGACGATTGATGACGATAACTCCCACGCAATAATCCTACAATCGATCACTAACACATTAGACTTACGAATTAACGATAACTAACATAAATCCACGTCAACTAACCCAATCATCACACAAGTTAGTCATTTACGCACGAAGGGCAAAATAGTCATTTTATCCTCCAGGGGTAAATCAGTAGTCCTACCCTACAGGGATATTTTAGTAATTCTACAACTTATCCACTTGGGCCTACGGACCCATTGGGACCACATGGCCCATTTCAGCCCATCGCGGCCTGAAATAGCCGTCCTATTACTAAAGTAATGAGAAATACACACCTGTTAGGAGACTGCAGTTAATTAGCGCTCCAAACACTCTTAGCTGACGCCCAACCCAAACGAACACGTCACAAAGCGAAAGGGATCATCTAAGAAGGGTATGCCTACTCTCCTCATGGTTTACTCTATTTAAAGCCAACTCTCCATCTACTCTTATGTTAGCTTTCCGATGTGGGATCCCTCCTGTAACACCCCAAACCCGGCCCAGAAGTTATGGCCGAATTTGACATGCCACTTTGAAGTTAAAAATTCGCGTTTCGTTTTAGTGTTTTAAATAACCGACTTTTGTTGAGCTAACAAAGTGAATGGATGCTGTGCACCAGGTAGGTATCCGAAACAGAGGAGGTGAGCCATGAAGGCTGCTTAAGTACCAAGCTCTTCGATTGGATCCAATCCTAGACATGCCCACAACCATTGCCAGACTTTGATTTAATGACTTTGAAATCAATTTGAGTGAATATCTTTGATAAACCGATTAGTTGTGACGTGCGTTATTTTGAAAACAAGTATCATTTTGAAAACGCGTCCTATGTCTAGCCCATTTGAATTGTTATTAGAAAAATTTAGAGTTATTAAAAATAAAATAATCCCCGAAAAAAATAGTTAAAATGGCCTTATTACAACCCAAAAATAAACAGTATTTAAGATAAACTAAAGAAAACTGGTTACTTATTTTAAAGTCCAAAAATGATCACCGAGGCCACTCTGAATCCCTTCCGGCTCCAAGTCTTCACATCAAGGCTCACCTGCAAGATTAAGGGAGGGGGTGAGTTTGCAAACTCAGTGTGCAACAGGCCCCTTTCAGAGCCCAAACCAAGATCAGCATACCGGGCCTAAGTCCAAATCCAGTCTCAATAAATACTGGGCCGAAGCCTTTCATTTACCGGTTATAGGGCCGAAGCCTTCTCATAATTCACATCACTGGTCGAGGCCTTTACTGTATACGGCATGGCCCATAGGCCCATTTCATTATCATATGTAACATCAAAGAATGCATGCAAGCCCGTTTGGGGAGACTACTCAACCCACCATTCGCTACTCTCAACCCGTACCAACCAACACACCATGTGGGGAATGATTCAACCCACCCAACCAACACACCACTGGCAGCATAGCTGCTTTATCATATAACTGGAGGCCTAGCCTCTTTAAATAACTGGGGCAAAGCCCTTTTCGGTAAACTGGGACAAAGCCCTTTTTCACTTCCTCTATTCATATATAAAAACCAACCCATGCATATATGAATATAACATGTGCATATCATACATATCATGTGCATATCATGTCAAATCATGTATATCAAAATCTCATGCATCAAATTCATAATTAAACCCTAGGGGTATAATGATCATTTTTACCTAGGGGCAAAATAGTCATTTTCTATATTATAAGGGTAATTTCGTAAATTTTACCAAATATCAGGGTTTTCTATGTTCATTAACAATTATCAATAACTCCAAGTGTTTAAACAATGATTTTAACGCACTTTATCAAATTCAGGCTTTTGGGCCCAAAACCCCTAATGGGCCCTACAAATGCCGATCTAGCCCTTTAAGCCCTCATAATCCAATTTTTACATCAGGTCCACTTGTTTAACAAGCAGTATATCCAAGTTCCATTTTCTATCAAAATTTACCCCAAATGGGCCCGGAAGCCTATTGGGCTCGATTCTAGCCCCTCGAGGCCCAACTTACTGTGATGCCGAAAATCGTGCACTTACCTGTTCCAACGATCCCGATCATCAACTTAGCGAATCTAACTAACCTATGAGCGTTCGCAAGTTCACGAGTCCTCGAAATGCCAGAATTTCGGCATTTCAGCTTTTCGGCATATATCGATTTAAGCTAGAAAGAGGGTTCGTTACACACCTATTTTGTGACGTTCACCAACGAAGTCTCCCACGGCAACCTACAATTATCCACCTCCATTTTTAGTATACAAATCATACTTATCAAACCCAAATTCTACCTTACCACATTCAGCCAAAGATCCCTAATGGCCATAGTTCACTTACCTTCACAGGGTCTGACGATATGCTCCAAGCTTATCCAAATCGACACCACACGCCTTGCTGCTCCTCCAACGTAACTATTCCACTACACAAACCATAAAAATCAAATAAAGAAGCCCAATAAGGCCTATATCTTTAATCGACTACCTCCTTAAACTATAGGGGTTTCGGCTTTTGTCAATAGTTACTACTGAATCAATTTAAAGTACGAATACTTACCATAGTCTCCCTTCTTGAATCGTTTAAAGCTTAGAAGATAAAGGGATTGGGCACCAAAAAGTGAAGGGAAAAAGAGGGTTGCTGGTCAACAAGAAATCAGTACCACCTAGCTTCACTGGTTCCGACTTTTGCGGCTTTTCGGCAGAAGTGGAGGTAAGGAAGGAAGTAGTAGATGAACGGAAGGGAGTAGTGGGCTGGTTTTGGAAAAAGAAAAGGAAGGAATGATGAATGGAAGGGTGGTAGGTTCGGTTAGAGAAGAGAAAGAAAAGAAAAGACTAATCCTAAAGAAGAAAATGGCACAACCTATGTCCCTAATGCCGAAAATACTAACCTAATACCCCTCTGCCGAAATCCCCTCTCCAATCCCCTCTATTCGGATAACTCTATCTCCTTCTCAAATCCATAAAATCTCTCCCCTTATCACTCCTTAATCCATGCGTTTGACTGATTCAAACTCTCTCCCACAGAGTTCTATTCAGCTATAACTCCTGCATGCTCAAACCATAAAAATAACACCACATATGCCATCACAGGGAATCGAACCCAGGTTTCCCCCAACTACTTACACGCCACCTCTTTATTTCCTTAGTGGCATCACTTAGCCACTTTACCAGAGGCTTTTTTTGTGATACTCTTTACGTGGTTTCTAATAAGGACACCTATCCAAAGCCCCTAACTTATTAAGTCCAAAATTCAAAAATTCTACCGGGTTTTGGCCATCACATGGGCCTTCCATAAGTCCATTTACACACTCCAATTATGAATTTCACAACCAAATATCAAATTTTAAAAAAATTTACCAAAATCTCGATAATCACGAAAAACCCAAAAATTAGGATGTTACAACTCTACCCTCCTTAAAGAAATTTCGGCCTCGAAATTTTACCTGATCCAAACAGCTGAGGGTACTGTTGACGCATTGCCTCATCGATCTCCCAAGTAGCTTCTTCTTTGCCATGGTTTCTCCAAAGTACCTTCACTAATGGGACTGACTTCCTTCTTAGCACCTTGACGTCATGATCAAGTATCTGCACAGGTTCTTTTTTGAAGGTCAAATTCGACTGTACTTCGATTTCTGCAACTGGCACAATATGAGTTGGGTTAGAACGATATTGCCTTAGCATGGACACATGAAAAACGTCGTGAATACGATCCAGCTCCAGAGGTAACTCTAGTTGATAAGCGACCGACCCTATCTGCTTAATAACTCGATAAGGCCCAATGAACCGTGGACTCAACTTGCCCTTCTTACCAAACCTCAATATCTTCTTCCAAGGCGAAACTTTCAAAAAGACCATGTCCCCTACTGCATATTCAATATCCTTACGCTTCAGATCCGCATAAGACTTTTGTCGATCTGCTGCTTCTTTTAACTGATTCTTGATCACCTTAACCTTGTTTTCAGTATCTACTACCAACTCTGGTCCAAGTACTTGCCTTTCCCCTAACTCTGCCCAACAAGTAGGCAAACGACACCTTCGCCCATACAATGCCTCGTAAGGAGCCATCTGGATACATGCTTGGTAACTGTTGTTATACGCGAAATCCGCTAATGGCAAGTAATCCTCCCAACTGTCCCTAAAGTCGATAACACAACCCCTCAACATATCTTCTAGAATCTGAATGACCCTCTCTGACTGCCCATCCGATTGAGGGTGAAAAGCCGTACTAAAATCCAATCGCGTTCCCAATGCCTCGTGCAACTTCTACCAAATCCGAGATGTAAACCTTAGGTCTCGGTCAGAGATTATTGATACTGGCACTCCATGCAACCGCACTATCTCTGCCACATACAACTTGGCCAACTTCTGAAGTGATTAATCGGTTTGGACAGGTATGATATGGGCAGATTTTGTCAACCTATCCACAATCACCCAAACTGAGTCCTTCTTGGAAGGTGTCAATGGCAAACCACTTACAAAATCCATAGTTACCCTTTCCCACTTCCAAAGTGGTATCTTTACTGGCTGTAACAATCTTGAAGGTAGTTGATGCTCGGCTTTTACTTGTTGACACGTCAAACATTTCCCCACAAATTCGATCACTTCTAGCTTAAGCTCGGGCCACCAATATAGCTCTCACAAGTCTCGATACAACTTACTCCCCCCGGATGCATAGCACATGGTCTACTATGTGCCTCCCTTAAAATCATCAACCTCAAATCAGCGTCCTTTGGCACACAAATTCTTCCTCGAAAACAAAGAACCCCATCATTATTTAACCCAAAATTTGGATTCTCCCCCTTCTCAACTTGCTGAAACCGAGAAACCAATGACTTATCTTCCAACTTTTGGTTCTTAATCTACTCCACCCAAGTCGGTCTCACTTGTAACTCTGCCAATAAGCTTCCATCATCATACAAATTTAAACGAGCAAACATTGCCTTCAATTCTGCCACAGTCCTTCGACTTAACGCATCAGCCACAACATTTGCCTTACCTGGATGGTGCTCAATCGAACAGTCATAGTCCTTTAACAATTCTATATACCTTCGTTGTCTAAGATTCAGCTCCTTTTGAGTCAGCAATTACTTAAGACTCTTATGATCTGTATAAATAATGCATCTCTCCCCATACAAGTAGTGCCTCCATATTTTAAGCGGAAAAATTATCGCTGCCAACTCCAAGTCATGAGTAGGATAGTTTACCTCATGAGGCTTAAGCTGTCGTGAAGCATAAGCGACCACCTTACCCTCTTGCATCAACACGCAGCCCAAACCTACATATGATGCATCGCTGTACACAATGAAATCCTTACCAGACTCCGGCTGAATCAACACTAGCGCTTCTGTCAGAACCTTCTTTAACTTCTCAAAAGCCTCTTGCTGCTTATTTGTCCAAACAAATGGTGCTCACTTCCTTATAAGTTTAGTTAACGGTGCTGCCAACACGGAAAATCCTTCCACAAATCTTCCATAATAACCTGCCAACCCCAGAAAACTTTGGATTTCTGTTACTGACCTCGGTGGGTTCTATTCTAGAATTGCTTCAATCTTTCGAGGGTCCACCTTGATCCCCTCAGCAGACACAACATGCCCCAAGAAAGTTACTTCCTTCAGCCAAAACTCACACTTACTAAACTTTGCATAAAGTTGCTTTTCCCTTAGCACTTGCAACACAATACGAAAATACTCATCATGCTTCTCTTTCGTTTTCGAATACACCAAGATATCATCGATAAAAATGACTACGAACTGATCCAAGTACGGCTAAAACACCCGATTCATTAAATCCATGAATGCTGCCGGTGCATTAGTCAAACCAAACGGCATAACCAGAAACTCATAATGACCATATCGAGTTTTGAATGCCGTCTTATGAATATCCCCTTCTTTATCTCTCAAGAGATGATATCTTGACCGAAGGTCGATCTTAGAAAATACCGAGGCTCCTCTTAGTTGGTCGAACAGATTGTCGATTCTTGGCAAAGGATACTTGTTCTTGATTGTCAGTTTGTTCAACTGCCGATAGTCAATGCACATTCGCATGGTCCCATCTTTCTTCTTTACGAACAACACTGGTGTACCCCACGGGGAAACACTTGGTCTTATAAACCCTCTATCCAACAGTTCTTGAATCTGATCTTTCAATTCTTCCAACTTCTTTGGTGCCATCCTATAAGGCGCAATGGACACCGGAGCTGTTCCAGGTAACAAGTCAATTTCAAACTCTACTTCTCTGTTTGGAGGTAATCCAGGAAGTTCCTCCAGAAATACATCTTGAAATTCTTTAATGGTCCTAACTAATTCCACAGTTATCCCCTCAGGTTTAGCTTGACTTACAAATGCCAAGAACACCTTACAACCTTTCCGAATCAACTTCTCGGCCCTTAAAGCTGAGACAACATTGGACAAATAGTTCCTTCGCTCCCCTATGACCGTTATCTCCTCATCCTTGGCAGTTCTTAGTACCATTATCTTAGCAGCACAATCCAACGTCGCCCTATGCTTAGTTAGCCAGCCCATTCCCAAGATAAGATCAAAATCCCCAAATGGTAGCTCCATCAAATCTCCTACAAATATCTTATCTTGTATCTCTAAAGGCACCGCCCTAAAAAGTTTATCTACCTTAACCGAGTGTCCTAAAGGACTTATCACCAATACGCCACTCACAGTCTCCTCGGGAAGCACACCCAATGCCCCAGATACATCACAAGCAACATACGAGTGAATGGAATCCACATCAATCAAAGCAGTGTAAGGTGTGCTATGAATGAAGAATGTACCGATTATAACATCAAGAGCGTCACCCTCCTCACGATGCCGTGCAGCATAAACCAACACTGGCTGTCGAGCTTCAACATTCCCAGCACCCCTGTCAGGTGCCCCACGTCTACGTCCATTACCATTGCCACCTCTACTTTGCCCACGGCCTCTCTGTGGTGGTGGTCCTCCGCGCTATAGTTGGACACCTCTTTGCTCTGCAGCTAGATCCTAGGCTGCTCTCCGAGGACATTCTCTGAACTTATGCTTCTTTGACCCACATCGAAAACAAGCTCCAGTTCATCTCCAACACTCCCCCGTATGTACTCTGCCACAGTCTCTGCAAGCCTGCGGTCTAAAAGTATTCACCGGAACTGGTCGAACCTGTGACATCCCAAAATTGACCCTAGTCGGGATGTGGTTTCGGGACCACAAAACTGAGGCATAAAAATAATTTATAATTTATTTTGATGCCTATGATATGTGTTAATTCATGTGTGACATTTTTGATGTTTCGATTTAGAGTTATAAATGTGAATTTCACTAGAAAGGGCCTAGTAGTAAACATTGAAAGTATGATGGGGAAATGTGGGATGACTAGTTTATAATGCATGCAAAAATAAGGATTTGCATGTCAAATTTCCCCTAACATGAAGTGGCCGGCCATGACAAGGAATCATGGGCTAAACATGTCATGAAACATGTTTTGTTGGTGCACTAGGGAGAAACAATAAACAAATGAGTATGGGTAATAAAGAAAGAAAAAAAATGTGTGTGTGTGGTGAAACCCCCCTTGCCGTGCATTGTGGAAGAGAAAAGAAAAATTTTGTTCATCCATTTTTCTCTTCTTTGGCCGAAAATACTAAGGAAAAAGGGAGGATTTTTGCTTCATGCTTGGTTTAGAAGAGAACTAGAAGGAGATTTAGCTATACTTGCATCAAGATTAAGGTATGTTTGAGGTTGTGTCATGAGATTCATGCTTGTTTTGGTTGCTAACTTGATGTGCATGTTAGCCATGGTTCAAATCCTTGTTATGCCATGGAAATGGTATTTGGCCAAGGTGGATTTTGTGTTAATGCCATTGCATGTTAAATATGAAGCTTGTTAATGGTGTATGTGATGGGGATTGATGGCTCTTGGACTTTCTTTTTAGTATTTTTGAGTGAGACATTAAGTTCTTTGCTTAATCATGACCAAAATGATGGTGTTGTGATGTATTCGGTCATGGTATATCCACAAGTATGATTCATGCATGTTGCATGGTAGGTAAGATTGAGCTTTGAATATGTGTTTGCACATGATGAATTGGTATGACATATATACTATTTCAAGGTATATATTTGCTTGGGATGATGTTTTCGGTTATGTAGTACATGAGAGATGTGTATTGAGCTACAATATGTAATCGTTAGTTAGTAAAATGCATGCTGTTTTGTGTGGTATTAAGTGCATAATCGGCCTCAACATGGGCATGCATATTCGCCACATGAGGGAAATTGGTGTGCATGCATTCGGTTAGAGGCAAGCATATTGATGCCTATTCTTGGCTTAGAAAATTGACTAAGAGGAATACTAACTAAGGTGTTGAGTTCGATTCATGATTTTGTATATATGCGACTTTGATGCCTAATGAGTAGATATTTATATATTGGCTAGGCATCTTGAATTCCTCTTCCGATGCTCAAATGATAAAACCAATTTATTTGTTAAATTTAGCCCAAGAAGCTAGAGGTGGAGAATCAAGCAAAGGCAAAGGAAAGATAATCGAGTAGTCGATTGGAAATCGTTTCATCAATATAAGGTAAGTCATAAAGCATATATTTGGCATTGATTTAAATGATCATAATATATATATGCAATTGTGTTTAATGAATTGATGTGTAAGTGGAAATGTATGTGTATGGAATGATGCCATTGTTGAATGTATAAAGGTAGTAAAATGCATAACGTATTGGTCTTGGCACTAAGTGTGCGGGTATAAATGGACACGGTGACAAGATTGGCACTAAGTGTCGGATTTAAAATTTGTACAGCACTAAGTGTGCGAATTTGATTATATAGCACTATGTGTGCGAGCTGATTATATAGCACTAAGTGTGCGGACTTATTATATGCTTTTGCATCACTATTGGCACTGAGTGTGCGATATTATCGAGTTGATCACGGACAGCGGATCGGGTGAGTACCTCGAGCTCATGATGAATAGAAAATACGTCCATGCTTGGGGTTGAATTGGTAAGCCTTAAATCTATGTGATGATTGAAATTGTATGGTTGTGCTGGAAAATGAGTTAATGTGTGAAAAATACTTGATTATCTTGTTGTGTAGATTATGAAATGTGGATGTATGACTTGGTGCGAGATTGGACCGAAAGGTCCGAGGTATTATGGTATAGATTCGATATGGATGAGTACCTAGCCTCGTTCTTTGTACATGTTGTAGTGACTTTATTAGTGGATTGATAAATGCTTATGACTTACTGAGTTGTAAACTCACTCGGTGTTTTCTTGTCACCCATTTTAGGTCCTTTGGGACTCGTCTTTGTTGTGTGCTCGGAACCGTCGTTGAAGTCATCACACCGGCTGAAATCTTGTGGTATTGTTTTTTGTTGTTGAAGAACATTTGGCATGTATAGGCTATTATATTTTGTCGAATTGTGGGTTGTAAACTTTAAGCCATGTGAAAATGGCCTATGTGGTCGTCGAGTGGGATGCTAGAACCTATAGCCACGAGTCTTAGAAACTCAAATTTTGTTAAGGTGGCCATAATTTGTGTCATGTATTTGGATGATTAAGGCCAAGGAAAACTCATGAAATTGGCATAGTCTACTGCAGTAACTGTTGCGGACAGCAGCAGTGAGATGAGATTGAAAAATCACTAAAAATAGTATAAGTAGAATTAAATAGTGAGTAAATTATGGAACTGATCCTTGATGAATCTATTTTTATATGGACGAAACGAAACGACCATATGAGCAGTATACTGGGAGATATTAAAGTTCTCGTGAGACAGGGCCAGAACGATTTCTGGGTCCCCTGTCGTGACTTTGAAAATTTACCATAAATTATCCAGAAAGAATTAGGAGTCATGCCTTATATGTACAGATTCCATTTTGAGTCTAGTTTCATTAGAAACAAACGGTACTAGTATTAAAGCCCTGTACAGAAAGATATTCAAGTTGTAACGCGCGGAGGTCAGAGCAGTCGATCCCTGTAACATGGGTGACTTTAACTAATAAACTGTACCAATTGGCCCAACCAAAATTCTAAAAATAAATCCATGGATGGATATATGAGTCTAAATTCAGGAAAATTTACGAAACCAGTTTCGAGTTTTGGAACTCGAGATATGATTTTTAAGGCGACGGTGACGCAGTTTTCCAGCCTGTCCAGAAATGCCAAATTGGTCGGTACTTTAAGAGGATTTGTCTCGTTAACCCCTCGTGTCCGACACGGCGTCGGTCACGAGTTAGGGTGTTACAATTTTATTGGTATCGAGCTATGGTTTAGTCGGTTCTAGGACTACCATAGCGTGTGAATCTAGCTATACATGCCAAATTGATAGTGCTTAATAATGTGATGACTTGACGGTTGAAATTTTTGTTTTGATTAGCGATGGAACCCGGGTAGAGACCCTTGGCGGATGGCGTTGAAAGTGTAGCGGCTGCTCTGCGCAAGGGACACCGCTGTTGAGCCTCGGTCATCCGCGAATAATCAAAATGAAGGGCGAAACAAGCCTTCTTCACTATGATGAATGAGTGGGTCGCGCAATATGCCCGAACCAACCCGGCTGTCCAACCATTCCGAATTTAAATACTCCACCCAAGACTCATAATGCCTCCGATTCTTGATCACGTGAATTTGAGTAAACCACGTGGACTTGATTAGGAAGCGTGGGGCGAGGAGTTCAAGGCCATAGTTCTTGATGATGCCGAAAAGGCCGAGTTACGGCTCGATAACACCATTAGAGTGTTAGGCAACCATCATGCACACCGACGAATGTCTTAAGTGTGCTATATCCTTGTTAGAGACTCGACTTACTATTGGTGGAGGACTTTAATTTCCATAGTCCCAAATGAGCGAGTTACTTGGGATTTCTTCCAATCCAATTTGAAAGAAATACATTAGTCAACAGTTCATCGATCGAAGCGTAAGGAATTCTTGGAACTCAAGCAAGGCGGATGGCCAGTATCTGAATCTGAACATGAGTTCGTAAGACTTAGTCGGTATGCTCTGGAGTGTGTGGCTGATGAGGTTGCGATGTGCAAAAGATTTGAAGAAGGATTGAATGAAGAGTTAAAGTTACTAGTGGGAATTTTGGAGATAAAGGAGTTCGTGACACTAGTCGAGCGAGCACGCAAAGCGGAAGAACTTGGGAGGAGAAGAAGAAGGCTGAATTTGAAGCAAGAGATTACCGTAAAAGATCGTGAGTAAAGCTCCGTTCTCGGCTGTAAAGAGGTTCGGGAGGACACCGATGAAGTCGAGGACGATGCATGGAATTTCCATTAGAGCCCGACCATTGGCGGACTCCGAGCTACTTCAGTAGCTAGTGTGGGCAATAATCGTCAAGAGAGACAGAATGCCCCAATGTGGAAGACGACACCTAGGTGAATGTTGGGGTAAGTCCATTAATAGGGCTGTTATGGATGCGGTTGAAGGACCACTTCATTAGAGATTGCGGAGCTAGATGAGAGGAATAAGGCGCAAGGTGCAAGACCTAGTGGAACGACGGTGGGAGGTAGGCCCCGAGAATCTCTGGAGGTAGGGGTGGTAATCGAGAGGAGCCTCTGTCTACCGTCCGATCCGAGACCCGTGCTCTTGCTAGAGCATATGCCATCCAGCGCACGAGAGGAGGCATCCTCCCCGACGTTATCCTTGGTACTTTTACTCTCTTTGATACTATTGTGATTGCATTGATTGACCCGGCTCTACTCACTCATATGTATGTGAAACCTTAGCATCCGATAAGACTCTACTGTTGAGTCTCTTGAGTTCGTAATTCAGTGTCAAACCCTTTGGGTCAATACGTGCTTGTTGATAAAGTGTGCAAGAGATGCCCCTAATAATTCGAGAATCTGTTTTCCGGCCGATCGATGCTTCTACCATTTCATGAATTCGATGTTATTCTTGGTATGGATTGGTGACAGTACATGATGCTTGTGGTGGATCGCAAAGGAAAACCATTAATTTGAGGAGTGCAAATAATGAGGTAGTCCGAGTCGAGTCTCTTGATTTAAAGGAGTGCAAAGCAATAATATCTTCTATGACCGTCGAAGATATGTGAAAAGGTGTGAAACATACCTTGCGTATGTGTTTGGGAGTAAAGAGGCGGAAAGGAAACTTCGAATCGGTACCGGTGGTTTGTGAGTATTGGATGTTTTTCACGAGGAGTTCTGGGATTGCCACGGTTCGAGAAGTGGAATTGACATCGAAGTTGTACGGGTACTCGCCGATTTCAATAGCCCGTGTCGTATGGCATTAACGGAATTAAAGGAATTGAAGGTCAATTGCAAGAATTGACGGATAGAGGTTTCGCTCGACCGAGTTTTTCTCCATGGGCGCTTTGTATTGTTTGTGAAGAAGAAGGGCGGAACCATGAGGTTGTGCATCGACTATCGTCAACTCAATAAAGTGACGATAAAGAATAAATATCCATTGCCACGAATTGACGATTTGTTTGATCAATTAAAGGGAGCCTCGGTGTTTTCAAAGATAGATTTGAGGTCGGGTACTATCGGTTGAGGGTCCGAGAATCGGACATACCAAAACCGCTTTTAGAGCGAGGTATGGTCACTACTGAATTCTTGGTGATGCCGTTTGGGCTCACTAATGCCCTGCGGTGTTTATGGATTTAATGAATAGAATTTTCAGGCCATACTTGGATCGGTTCGTAGTTGTATTTATCGATGACATTTTGGTCTATTCGAGATGAAACCGAGCATCTTTGAACACCGAGGCTAGTGTTGCAAATCTTACGAGATAAGCGATTATCGCAAAGTTCGATAAATGTGAATTTTGGTTGAAAGAGGTTAGCTTTTGGGGCACGTGGTGTCCGTGACGGTGTCGAGGTGGACCCGAACAAAATTTGACCATAGTCGATTGGAAACCACCAAGGAATGTTACCGAAGTTAGGAGCTTTTTGGGGCTTGCGGTTATTACCGACGATTTGTAAAGGTTTCTCGACGATAGCCACGCCAATGACGGCTACTCCAAAAGGATGTTAAGTTCGAATGGACGGAGAAATGTCGAAAAGTTTCGATCAATGAAAGCTTATTTGATGAAGCCCCAATTCTAGTGCAACCCGAATCGGGCAAAGAGTTTGTCATTTATAGTGGCGCATCCCTACTTGGGTTGGGTTGCGTATTGATGCAAGAAGGGCGAGTTGTGGCCTATCGTCGAGACAATTAAAGCCACATGAGAAAAATTATCCGACCCATGATCTCGAATTGGTCGCCATCGTATTCGCCTTAAAGATATGGCGACATTACTTATTTGGTGAGAAGTGCCATGTGTATTCGGATCACAAAAGTCTCAAATATTTGATGACTCAAAGAGACTTAAATCTGCGACAAAGGCGATGGCTCGAGTTGTTAAAAGATTATGAACTCGTTATTGATTATCACGGGAAAGGCCAATGTGGTTGCGGATGCCTTAAGTGAAATCCTTTGTTTGCTTTCTGACGATGAATGTACACTTGTCTATTCTACCCGACAATGTGTTAGTAGCGAATTGAAGGCCAAACCATTGTTGGCTCATCAAATTCGGGAAGCTCGAAAGTTGATGAGGAGTTGCTTGCAAAGCGAAATGAGTGTGTTACGAGCAAGGAATCGAGTTTCAAATTGATGATGACGATTGTTTAAGGTTTAGAAGTCGTCATGTGTTCCAAAGAATTGAACTTATTTCGATGATTCTAAATGAAGCCCATTGTAGTCGAATGTCAATCCACCGGGTAGTACTAAAATGTACAATGACACAAACGCCAATTTTGGTGGCCCGGTATGAAACGAGACATTTTCAATTTGTTTCAAGGTGTCGATATGTCAACAAGTGAAAGCGGAACATCAAGTGCCATCGGGATTACTTGACCGATCATGATACCCGAATGGAAATGGGATCGAGTCACAATGGACTTTGTATCCGGATTGCCATTGTCGGTGAGTAAGAAGGATGCGATTTGGGTCGTTGTCGATAGACTAACTAAGTCGGCTCACTTTATCCCGTCGCACGGATTTTCAATGGACAAATTAAGCGGAATTATGCGTTTCTCAGTTGTGAGATTACACGGGTGCCTATTTCTATCGTGTCGGATAGAGACCCAAGATTCACGTCGCGATTTTGGAAGAAATTGCAAGATGCTTTGGGTACCAAGCTGCATTTTAGCACCGCTTTTCATCCCCAAACCGATGGTCAATCCGAGCGGATAATTCAAATACTCGAGGATATGTTGAGATGTTGCATCCTTGAGTTTAGTGGTTCATGGGAGCGGTATTTACCTTTGATTGAATTCGCCTACAACAATAGCTTTCAATCAAGCATTAAGATGGCGCCTTACGAGGCTTTATACGATCGTAAATGCCGTACCCCATTATTCGGGTGAACTTAGTGAAGGTAAATTCTTGAGGTTGATTTGGTTAAGGATGCCGAGCAAAAGTTCGAGTAATTCGTGAAAGTTTGAAAGCTGCCGGATCGCCAAAAGTCGTATCGGATTTGAAAAGAAAAGATATTGAATATCGGGTTGGAGACAAGGTCTTTCTCAAAGTTTCACCTTGGAAGAAGGTGCTTAGATTTGGTCGTAAGGGCAAATTGAGTCCGAGGTTTATCGGGCCATATGAAGTATCCGAACGAGTTGGGCGATCGCATATCGATTAATTTTGCCCCGAGCTCGAAAGGATTCTAGCGTTTTCATGTCTCGATGCTTGACGATATAGGTCGATCCATCGCGTAATTGCTCCATCCGAGATTGAGATTCACCTAATTTGAGCTATGAAGAGGAACCGGTTCGCATTATGATGCGTGAAGTAAAGAGTTACATAATAAGAAAATCCGTTGGTGAAGGTGTTGTGGCATAAACACGAATTGAAGAAGCCACTTGGGAACTTGAGGACTCTATGAAAGAGCGATACCGAGCCTATTTACGGTAAGATTTTGGGGACGAAAATTTCTTAAGTGGGGAGAGTTGTGACATCCCAAAATTGACCCTAGTCGGGATGTGGTTTGGGACCACAAAGCGAGGCATAAAATAATTTATAATTTATTTTGATGCCTATGATATGTGTTAATTCATGTGTGACATTTTGATGTTTGATTTAGAGTTATAAATGTGAATTTCACTAGAAAGGGCCTAGTAGTAAACATTGAAAGTATGATGGGGAAATGTGGGATGACTAGTTTATAATGCATGCAAAAATAAGGGATTTGCATGTCAAATTTCCCCCCCCTAACATGAAGTGGCCGGCCATGACAAGGAATCATGGGCTAAACATGTCATGAAACATGTTTTGTTGGTGCACTAGGGAGAAACAATAAACAAATGAGTATGGGTAATAAAGAAAGAAAAAAAAATGTGTGTGTGTGGTGAAACCCCCCTTGCCGTGCATTGTGGAAGAGAAAAGAAAATTTTGTTCATCCATTTTCTCTTCTTTGGTAGAAAATACTAAGGAAAAAGGGAGGATTTTTGCTTCATGCTTGGTTTAGAAGAGAACTAGAAGGAGATTTAGCTATACTTGCATCAAGATTAAGGTATGTTTGAGGTTGTGTCATGAGATTCATGCTTGTTTTGGTTGCTAACTTGATGTGCATGTTAGCCATGGTTCAAATCCTTGTTATGCCATGGAAATGGTATTTGGCCAAGGTGGATTTTGTGTTAATGCCATTGCATGTTAAATATGAAGCTTGTTAATGGTGTATGTGATGGGGGATTGATGGCTCTTGGACTTTCTTTTTAGTATTTTGAGTGAGACATTAAGTTCTTTGCTTAATCATGACCAAAATGATGGTGTTGTGATGTATTCGGTCATGGTATATCCACAAGTATGATTCATGCATGTTGCATGGTAGGTAAGATTTGAGCTTTGAATATGTGTTTGCACATGATGAATTGGTATGACATATATACTATTTCAAGGTATATATTTGCTTGGGATGATGTTTTCGGTTATGTAGTACATGAGAGATGTGTATTGAGCTACAATATGTAATCGTTAGTTAGTAAAATGCATGCTGTTTTGTGTGGTATTAAGTGCATAATCGGCCTCAACATGGGCATGCATATTCGCCACATGAGGGAAATTGGTGTGCATGCATTCGGTTAGAGGCAAGCATATTGATGCCTATTCTTGGCTTAGAAAATTCGCTAAGAGGAATACTAACTAAGGTGTTGAGTTCGATTCATGATTTTGTATATATCGACTTTGATGCCTAATGAGTAGATATTTATATATTGGCTAGGCATCTTGAATTCCTCTTCCGATGCTCAAATGATAAAACCAATTTATTTGTTAAATTTAGCCCAAGAAGCTAGAGGTGGAGAATCAAGCAAAGGCAAAGGAAAGATAATCGAGTAGTCGATTGGAAATCGTTTCATCAATATAAGGTAAGTCATAAAGCATATATTTGGCATTGATTTAAATGATCATAATATATATATGCAATTGTGTTTAATGAATTGATGTGTAAGTGGAAATGTATGTGTATGGAATGATGCCATAGTTGAATGTATAAAGGTAGTAAAATGCATAACGTATTGGTCTTGGCACTAAGTGTGCGGGTATAAATGGACACGGTGACAAGATTGGCACTAAGTGTCGGATTTAAAATTTGTACAGCACTAAGTGTGCGAATTTGATTATATAGCACTATGTGTGCGAGCTGATTATATAGCACTAAGTGTGCGGACTTATTATATGCTTTTGCATCACTATTGGCACTGAGTGTGCGATATTATCGAGTTGATCACGGACAGCGGATCGGGTGAGTACCTCGAGCTCATGATGAATAGAAAATCGTCCATGCTTGGGGTTGAATTGGTAAGCCTTAAATCTATGTGATGATTGAAATTGTATGGTTGTGCTGGAAAATGAGTTAATGTGTGAAAAATACTTGATTATCTTGTTGTGTAGATTATGAAATGTGGATGTATGACTTGATGCGAGATTGGACCGAAAGGTCCGAGGTATTATGGTATAGATTCGATATGGATGAGTACCTAGCCTCGTTCTTTGTACATGTTGTAGTGACTTTATTAGTGGATTGATAAATGCTTATGACTTACTGAGTTGTAAACTCACTCGGTGTTTTCTTGTCACCCATTTTAGGTCTTTGGGACTCGTCTTGTTGTGTGCTCGGAACCGTCGTTGAAGTCATCACACCGGCTGAAATCTTGTGGTATTGTTTTTTGTTGTTGAAGAACATTTGGCATGTATAGGCTATTATATTTTGTCGAATTGTGGGTTGTAAACTTTAAGCCATGTGAAAATGGCCTATGTGGTCGTCGAGTGGGATGCTAGAACCTATAGCCACGAGTCTTAGAAACTCAAATTTTGTTAAGGTGGCCATAATTTGTGTCATGTATCTTTGGATGATTAAGGCCAAGGAAAAACTCATGAAATTGGCATAGTCTACTGCAGTAACTGTTGCGGACAGCAGCAGTGAGATGAGATTGAAAAATCACTAAAAATAGTATAAGTAGAATTAAATAGTGAGTAAATTATGGAACTGATCCTTGATGAATCTATTTTATATGGACGAAACGAAACGACCATATGAGCAGTATACTGGGAGATATTAAAGTTCTCGTGAGACAGGGCCAGAACGATTTCTGGGTCCCCTGTCGTGACTTTGAAAATTTACCATAAATTATCCAGAAAGAATTAGGAGTCATGCCTTATATGTACAGATTCCATTTTGAGTCTAGTTTCATTAGAAACAAACGGCACTAGTATTAAAGCCCTGTACAGAAAGATATTCAAGTTGTAACGCGCGGAGGTCAGAGCAGTCGATCCCTGTAACATGGGTGACTTTAACTAATAAACTGTACCAATTGGCCCAACCAAAATTCTAAAAATAAATCCATGGATGGATATATGAGTCTAAATTCAGGGAAAATTTACGAAACCAGTTTCCGAGTTTTTGAACTCGAGATATGATTTTTAAGGCGACGGTGACGCAGTTTTCCAGCCTGTCCAGAAATGCCAAATTGGTCGGTACTTTAAGAGGATTTGTCTCGTTAACCCCTCGTGTCCGACACCGGCGTCGGTCACGAGTTAGGGGTGTTACAGAACCAGTTCCTCCTTTCTAGCTCTTTTAGCATTCCTATTTGAAACACCTGGGGGTCTAGAATCCCTCCTAAATCTGGGATGATCCTTCTCATGATTCTGTGGTTCTCTCCATTTCACTTCTTTGGCTATCTTAGCCTTCTCTAACAACGCAGCGAAATCGCGCTCCCTCTGTGGAGCTATCAGCACCCGAAGCTCATCGCGGAGGCCATCCTCGAATCGAACACTGTGCTCATATCCAGTCGCAACTAGCTCCAACATACCTCCCCTTAAAAGAAGTCTTGAACAATTCCCAGGTTACTTGTTCAATCGGGGTACTCTCCTTTACAGTGATCCACCACCAGTATGCCTCGTCTCGTAGCAACGACATAGCCCCCTTCAGCTTTTGCTCCACAGAGCAATCTAAATCGTCCATAATTCGTTCTGTTGCCTCTAGTCAATATTCAGCCACATTTGGGGCTACTCGAGATCGCCCTAAAACTTACGCTCCATTAGCAGGAGTCGCCCGAGATGGATCCCCTATTCTTGTCGGTGCTAGCTCCAGCAACTCTTTCTAAAACCCTTAACATGGCTTGGGACAAAGAATCATCCCCCGCAGCCCGATCATAAGACCCAGTCTCAATTGCTTGTGGCACGAATGCCTCCTCAGCTGGCCTATGCCTTGAGGATGAAGATTTCGCTTGCACCCTCCCGCGACCACGTCCGCGGCCCTGTCCTCGAGTTCCTCTCGTACTCATATCGAATTATCTGATTACGAATTTTATGACATTAGTTTCATATTTCAATTGTTTATCACGAGATGTCTTATGGAAATATAGTAGTTTATGGATTGTTTTCGCAACGTCATAGCCTAGCTATAGTCTCATTCCTACCATTTTACAGTTCTACCTTATCTAAAGTACCATAGTTGTGACAGCCTTAAAACGACCCTAGTCGGAATGTGGTTTCGGGACCACAAAACCGAGGCATAAAAATAATTTAATATTCTTTTTGATGTCTATAATATGTGTTAATTCGTGTGTGACATTTTTGATGTTTTGATTTAGGGTTGTAAATGTGAATTTCACTAAAAAGGACCTAGTAGTAAACTTTGAAAGTAGGATGGGGAAATGTGTGATGACTAATTGAATCATGCATGCAAAACAATGGTTTTGCATGTCAAATACCCCTCTTTTTATAAATGGTGGCCGGCCATGACAGGGGAGGATGGGCAAAACATGTCATAGACATGTTTTGTTGGTGCATTATGGAAAAACAATAAACTAAAGTTAGAAATAAAGAAATGAAAAAAAAAAAAGAAAAGAGAGAAGGTGTGATCCCCCCCATTGCCGTGAGTTGAGGGAGAGAAAGAAAAAAAAATGTTCATCATTTTGCTTCTCTTGGCCGAAAATTCTAAGGAAGAAGGAGGGAATTCTTGCTTCATGCTTGGTTTGGAAGAGGATTAGGAGGAGGTTTGGCCATACTTGTGTCTAGATTAAGGTATGTTTGAAGTTGTGCCATGAGATTCATGCATGTTTTTAGTTGCTAGCTTGATGTTCTTATTAGCCATGGTTCAAATCCTTGCTATGTCATGGGAATGGTATTCGGCCAAGGTAGATTTTGTGTTAATTCCATTGCATGCTAAATATGAAGCTTGATAATGATACATGTGATGGTGGATTGAGGACTCTTGGATTTTCTTTTAGCATTTTTGAGTGAGACATTAAGTTCTTTGTTTAACCATGACCAAAATTGAAACGGTATGGTGTTGTGGTGTATTCGGCCATGGTGTATCCATAAGTATGATTTATGCATATTGCATGGATACAAATGTCATCAGTATTGAAGCCACATGCAGGAGATATCAATTAAGTAATGCATGAAGGTCGGTGTAGTTGAACCACGGAATAGGGAGACTTTTACTAATAAAGCTGTACTAATTGGCTCGACCAAAATTCTAGAAAAAATCTGTAGATGGACATATGAGTCTAGTTTGAGAAAAAATTCTAAAACTGATTTCGAGTTTTGAAACTCAAGATATGAATTTTAAGGCGATAGTGATGCAATAACCGACTAGTCTGGAAAATTTTAAATGGTGTGGTATTAATTAAGTTAAGTCTGTTAGCACCTCGTATTCGACTCCGGCCACGGTCTCGGGTACGGGGTGTTACAATAATAGGGTCTCAGTTCTATCCAGAGCATCATGTCAATAGTGCATAACAAAAAGAGAGTAAACTTACAGACTTGGTGCCGGGGGTTTAGTGTGCCACTTCTTTCTCCAACCCATTTCAAACAAAAACCATGTATTTGATCACAGAAAATAGAAATTCTTAAATTTTGATTTAAAACAACTTTGTTTTGAAACTCTTAATTTTAAATCCGTTTAGAAACCTACAGATGAGTTGTTGCAATCGGGCTTTGATACAACTAAATGTAACACCCCAAACCGGCCTAGACGTTATGGCTGAATTCGTCGTGCCCCTTTGAAGTTAAAAATTCGTGTTTCATTTTAGTGTTTTAAATAACTGACTTTTGTTGAGCTAATAAAGTGAATGGAAGCTGTGCACCAGGTAGGTATCCGAAACAGAGGAGGTGAGCCATGAAGGCTGCTTAAGTACCAAGCTCTTCGATTGGATCCAATCCTAGACATGCCCACAACCATTTCCGCACTTTGATATAATGAGTTTAAAATCTATTTGAGTGAATATCTTTGATAAACCGATTAGTTGTGACGTGCGTTATTTTGAAAACAAGTATCATTTTGAAAACGCGCCCTAAGTCTAGCCCATTTGAATTGTTATCAGAAAAATTTAGAGTTATTAAAAATAAAATAATCCCAGAAAAAAACAGTTAAAATGGCCTTATTACAACCCAAAAATAAACAGTATTTAAGATAAACTAAAGAAAACTGGTTACTTATTTTAAAGTCCAAAAACGATCACCGAGGCCACTCAATCCCGGCTCCAAGTCTTCACATCGTGGCTCACCGCAAGGTTAAAGGGGTGAGTTTGCAAACTCAGTGTGCAACAAGCCTCTTTCAGAGCCCAAACCAAGATCAGCATACCGCGCCTAAGCCCAAATCCAGTCTCAATAAATACTGGGCCGAAGCCTTTCATTTACTGGTTACTGGGCCGAAGCCTTTTCATAATTCACATCACTGGCCGAATCCTTTACTGTATACAGCATGGCCCATAGGCCCATTTCATTATCATATGTAACATCAAAGAATGCATGCAAGCCCGTTTGGGGAGACTACTCAACCCACCATCCGCTACTCTCCACCCGTACCAACCAACACACCATGTGGGGAATGATTCAACCCACCCAACCAACACTCCCTTTGGCAAAGCATAGCTGCTTTATCATAACCGAGGCCTAGCCTCTTTAAATAAGCAGGGCAAAGCCCTTTTGATGAACCAGGACAAAGCCCTTTTCACTTCCTCCATTCATATATAAAAACCAACCCATGCATATATGAATATAACATGTGCATATCATACATATCATGTGCATATCATGTCAAATCATGTATATCAAAATCTCATGCATCAAATTCATAATTAAACCCTAGGGGTATAATGATCATTTTTACCTAGGGGTAAAACAGTTATTTTCCATATTATAAGGGTAATTTCGTAAATTTTACCAAATACCAAGGTTTTCTATGTTCCTTAACAATTATCAATAACTAAAAGTGTTTAAACAATGATTTTAACGCACTTTATCAAGTCGGGCTTTTGGGCCCAAAACCCCTAATGGGCCCTACGAATGCCGATCTAGCCCTTTAAGCCCTCATAATCCAAATTTTACATCAAGTCCACTCGTTTAACAAGCAGTATATCCAAGTTCCATTTTCTATCAAAATTTACCCCAAATGGGCTCGGAAGCCCATTGGGCCCGATTCTAGCACCTCGAGGCCCAACTTATCGTGATGCCGAAAATCTTGCTCTTGCCTGTTCCAACGATCCCGATCATCAACTTAGCGAATCTAACTAATGTATGAGCGTTCGCATGTTCACGACTCCTCAAAATGCCAGAATTTTGGTTTTTCGGCTTTTCGGCATATATCGATTTAAGCTACGAAAGAGGGTTCGTTACACACCTGTTTTGTGACGTTCACCAACGAAGTCTCCCACGGTAACCTACAATTATCCACCTCCATTTTTAGTGTACAAATCATACTTATCAAACCCAAAATCTACCTTACCACATTCGGCCAAAGATCCGTAATGGCCATAGTTCACTTACCTTCACAAGGTCTGACGATATGATCCAAGCTTATCCAAATCGACACCACATGCCTTGCTGCTCCTCCAACGTAACTATTCCACTACACAAACCATAAAAATCAAATAAAGAAGCCCAAAAAGGCCTATATCTCTAATCAGCCACCTCCCTAAACTATAGGGGTTTCGGCTTTTGTTAATAGTTACTACTAAATCGATTTAAAGTACGAATACTTACCACAGTCTCCCTTCTTGAACCGTTTAAATCTTAGAAGATAAAGGGATTGGCCACCAAAAAGTGAAGGGAAAAAGAGGGTTGCTGGTCAACAAGAAATCGGCACCACCTAGCTTCACTGGTTCCGACTTTTGCGGCTTTTCGGCAGAAGTGGAGGTAAGGAAGGAAGTAGTAGATGAACGGAAGGGAGTAGTGGGCTGGTTTTGGAAAAAGAAAATGAAGGAATGATGAATGGAAGGGTGGTAGGTTCGGCTAGAGAAGAAAAAGAAAAGAAAAGACTAATCCTAAAGAAGAAAATGGTACAACCTAAGTCCCTAATGCCGAAAATACTAACCTAATACCCTTCTACCGAAATCCCCTCTCCAATCCCCTCTATTCGGCTAACTCTATCTCCCTCTCAAATCCCTAAAATCTCTCCCCTTATCACTCCTTAATCCATGCGTTGGACTGATTCAAACTCTCTCCCACAGAGTTCCATTCGGCTACAACTCTTGCATGCTCAAAGCATAAAAATAACACCACATATGCCATTACCGGGAATCAAACCCAGGTTTCCCCCAACCATTTACACGCCACCTCTTTAGTTCCTTAGTGGCGTCAGTTAGCCACTTTACTAGAGGTTGTTTTTGTGATACTTTTTACCCACAATTTCTAATAAGGCCACCTATCCAAAGCCCCTAACTTCTTAAATCCAAAATTCAAAAATTCTACTGGGTATTGGCCATCACATGGGCCTTCCATAAGTCTATTTACACACTCCAATTATGAATTTCACAACCAAATATCAAATTTTAAAAAACTTTACCAAAATCTCGAGAATCACGAAAAACCCGAAAATCAAGATGTTACACCTTCATCACCAAAGTTTAAAACCAACACCAACTCTTGCCATCCCAACATAGCAAAATAATCAACCTTTGCGTGCCAAGGGATTCGAACCAAAGTCCTCTCACATGCCAACTCACGCTACCACCACTAGGCCATCAACTCATTTGTGTCATAAACCCAACACATTAAACTTTAAAGCGCACCTACTTGCTTCAGATTTATTGAAAACAAAAACCAAAATATATTGTAAGAGCCAAGACTTGAACCTTGGACCCCTTGCTTCCTCTATGGCGTCACTTCCTTGTTCCCTAAGTGGCGCCACCTTGCCACTACACTACACTCCTTTTTGTGTCATCTTTTACCCCTTTACTCTTAAAATCCCAAACGCCAATTGCATCACCTGTTCATAAAATTAAAATTTCGAAGACTACCACGGATTTAACTTAAGTTTGGGCCTTCCAAAGGCCCATTAACCTACTAAAATATATATTTTAACCAACCAAAACACACACAAATTTTAAAAATCACAGAAACATAGAAAACCTAAAAATTGGGGCGTTACAAGCCCTCAAAATTGGCCTTTTCCAAATAGGACTATACTTGGGCTCTGCAGGGACACGCCCGTGTGCGATTACTCTAGCCCGTGGTCAAGGCTATTGAATAGGCACGAGCGTGTAGTCTACCCGTATAAGTCGTGCTTCGATCCTGCCAAATGGACACGGCCGTGTGACACGCTCATGTGAGGAAGTCCAGGCCGTGTTGATTTCCCATGTAGGTCCATTTTCTCTGTTTTCGACCCATTTCTCGTTCTTTTTACTCTCCTATGCTCACCTTAGTGTAAAACATGAAATTAAAGATTAGGAGCATCGAATTCACCAAATCTAAGGAGAAACTATCCATAAATGTGCTAAGCATGGGATAAAAATATGTATAAATCACATTTTATCACTCATCATTTGGAAGAAAGATTCCTTAGCTACTCCTTCTTAGCCCTTAGATACGGGCCTTGTACTATTCGACGTTGCTCCGAGAATAGAGGCTTGTGTGTTACTTTCGACTTCAATGGAGTCAGCTCAGTTGGATGTCATTACTATATGAAAACATTTTCAAATGAGTCGGAGTTATCACACTATCATAGGTTATATAAATGCATGTATTTCTAGACTCCCATATGCTACGTTCAGTCTAAGAATCTACAAAATCGTAGCTTTGATACCTATAAATGAAACACCCCTAACCCGTATCCATCGTTAGAATAGAGCTACGGAGCATTATCGAAAGTTAACATCTCACACGAACAAATATTCAAAAGATTCAAAACATATCATAAATCATAGCAATATTATTCAAACTTATACATATTGTCCCTCATACGAGCCCTCAAGGCCCTAAAAACACATTAGAAATGAATCGGGACTAAATCAGAAACATATATAATTTTTGGGAAAAAGTTGAAAAATTTCATACTATAGGGATCATACGATCGTGTGGCCACGCCGTGTGGGCATTTGATGTAGGGACACACGATCGTGTCCCAAACCGTGTCTATGCTCGTGTAACTCTCTGACTTGGGTCACACAGTCAGGCTACACGCTCGTGTGCCAACCCTTGTACTCCTCAAAATGGCCTTACACACCCGTGTGCTAGGCTGTGTAACTGTCTGACTTGCAACCCTTTGTAAGCTATAGGGGACACACTGTCGTGTCACATGGCATATATGTACAATTAAATTAGTTCCTATACTATTTGATTTAGATTTATCGGAGTATAAATAGGGCACATATGTGCAATCAGGGGTACTGAAGTATAAAGAAGGGCACATATGTGCACTTAAGGGTACCGAAGTACAAATAGGGGCGCGTATGTGCAATTAGGGGTACCGAAGTACAAACAGGGGCACATATGTGCAATCATAAAATAATTTTCTATAAACATTTTAATTGAAGAATAATAATATAAGAACACTAGTAGAAATTCATTTATGTATTGAAAAACTATGAACTTACCTACGATTTAATTCCAATCAACACACATGGATTATTTCACTATTTTCCCTTTACCTCGGTTATTGTCTTTTTTATTCAAATCTTGATCTATATAATAATTAAACATAATATTAATCTCATACACATTTTACATTCCATTCAATGCATATGACCCTTAACATTTCATTAATTATACATTTTCCCTAAACTTTTACAACTTTTGCAATGTAATCGTTTAACCTAAAAATCATCAAATTGACCGTTTTCTAAGAATCAAATTACAACAGATTATTCTAGGCCATTTAAAAACCCCTATTACACATCAAATTCATCATCAAACATTGAAATTTTGACATTTTAACAATTTAATCCTTAAATCAAAATTTAACAAAAATCACTTCACAAAACAACCAAATAACACAATCAAAGCTTGAACTATATAATTATCATCACAAACAACCAAGATTCATCAACAGTAACTTCAAGAATTTTAAATAGATTCGAAAACAAAGGTACGGTCTAGCTGGACTGTGACAACCCTAAATTGACCCTAGTCGGAAAGTGGTTTCGGGACCACTAAACCGAGTCATAAAAATAATTAGCCATCATAGTTGATGCTCATTATATGTACATATGCATGTGTGAAAATTTCATGTTTGAATTTTGTTAATTGTAAGTGAATTTTATCAAATAGGACTTATGTGAGGAAATTTAGAAATGTGCTAGGCAAATGTAAAGTGACCTATTAATGCATGTTGTGAAAATGATGGGCTTGCATGTCAAATTTCCCTAAATTAAAGCCTAGTGGCCGGCCATGACAAACATGTCATAAAACATGTTGTGTAAATGGTTTATGTTGGAATAAATAAAATAAGGAGTATGGGTAATAAAGAAATGGAAAAAAAAGGGGAAAGAAGGTGTGTGAGTGTTCCCCCACCCCCATTGCCGTGAGTTGAAGGAAAGAAAACAAAAAAAAAGGTGTTCATCCTTTGGTTCATCCTTGGCCGAAAATTTTAAGGAGGAAGGAAGAAGAAGGGTTGAAGAGGTTCGGCCATGCATGTAACTAGGCTAAGGTATGTTTGATGATGTTCCATGAGATGCATGCATGTTTTAGTTGTTAGCTTGAGTTCTACCTAGCCCATGGTTCAAATCATTGCTATGTCATGGAGATGGTATTCGACTAAGGTGGATTGGTGTTGATGTCATTTACATGCTAAAAATGAAGCTTTGTAATGATGCATGTGATGGTGGATTGATGATTCTTGAATCTTCTTTTTAGCATTTTTGAGTGAGACATTAAGTTCTTTGTTCAACCATGACCAAAAATTTAAAATGGTATGGTGTTGTGATGCATTCGGCCATGGTAGAAAGTAGAGGAGAAATATGGTTGTTATTCACGTTATTTGGATGAGAAATGGTAGTAAGGTGAAGAGCAAATGTTAGTGTTTGATTTACTAGTGTGTATATGTGTATTAGCCGAGTTTTGAATTTGAAACAAAATGGTATGTAGTCAATACAAGTAACCATATTTGTAGGAAGTATTAAGCATATAATCGGCCTCAACCTAGACATGTATATTCGGCCACATGTAATAGATTTGTGTTGTATGTGTTCGGTTAGAGGCAAGCATATTGATGCTTTTATCTTGGCTTAGATAATCGGCTAAAAGAGAGTGTGGGCTAAAATGTTGAGTTTGATTCTATGCGACTCTAATGCCTAATGTATATATGAGCTAAGTACCTTGAGGTCCTCTTTTGATGTTCAAATGAATTGTGTTAAATTGCTTAATGTGATTAAAAATGCGCATGACCATTGTGTATTTGAGCTAAAGGGTGGCCATATGACCCATCAAATTCATTGTCATATTCGGCCATAAGCTAGCATAATGAGACTTTAATAAGTTAAATTTGTTTGAATTAGCTCAAGAGCTTAGAGGACCACAGTTGGATAAGGGAAAGGAAAAAGTTATCGAATAGCCGCCGAAATCGTTCGACCACATCCGAGGTAAGTTTTCGAGTAATGGAACTTAGATTATGATTTGATTAGATCACGTTTTAAGCAAATCAAAATCATGCTCTTTGTGTGTGGCTATTGAGCCGAAATTGCAAGTGTGATAAGTGCCTCGTGTTAGAGTTTTGCTAACGAAAATGAAATACGAATGTGTCATGATTTATTGATAAATGTGCATGGTTATTCGAATGATGTCCAGGCTAAGTCCCGAAGGCTTTGTGCTAAGTGACTATATCCGGACTAAGATCCGAAGGCATTTGTGCGAGTTACTAAATCCGGGTTAAGTCCCGAAGGCATTTGTACGAGTTACTAAATCCGGGTTAAGTCCCGGAGGCATTTGTGCGAGTTACTATAACCGGGCTATGTCCTGAAGGCATTTGAACGAGTAGCTATATCCGGTTAAACTCTGAAGGTATGTGATTCGAGAATGAATGAACTTGCTGTAAAAATTTCAGTTAATACGCTTGTGAAATCCCAACAATGGGGTATGTTTCGTATGTGCTTTGAATTAGTTGAGCCCTTACAAATAAGTATTCGCTCAGTTGATAAATGAGCTACCGGCCTTTGGCTAAGTTGATCTTTGTGCATGAATATAAGGGTTGGTATGTGAAGTAAGTATGATATGGAGAATTTGTGCATATGAAATTATCTGTTTAGCTACATGAATGCTATACTTTGGTTGTGTCAAAATTCATGACTCAAACTTACTAAGCATTAAATGCTTACTCCGTTTCTTTGATTCTCTGTTTTATAGATTTTGGTTCTTCAGCTATCAGACTCGGGATTTTTGAAGTCGAAGTCGCCCACACTATCAAAGCTCCTTTCGGTATATTTTTGGTTGAACTTTGAAATGGCATGTATAGGACTACCCTTTTGTTGTAGGTCATGTACCTTTCGGTTTTGTGTAAATTTGGATAGCCATGCGAAAATGGCTTAAGTATACTTTGGGCATGGTATTATAATCATTGTATATTGTTCATTAAGAGGTATGGAAATGTTTGGAAATGATTAGCCATTGGGATGGTTAATCATGATCATATTTTGTGCTATTTATGTTTAAGGGCTGGTTGAATCATGGAAACTATGAAATAGGTAAAGCCTACCTTAAAGACAGATGCTGACAGCTGCAGTGACGTGGATGTGAAAAATCACTAAAAATAGTAGGAATGGAATTAAATAGTGAATAAATTATGTAAATTAACCTTGACGAGTCTATTTTCATAGGAGAGTAACGAAACGATCATATGAATAGTATGTTAAGAGATATTTAAGTTTTCGTGAGACAGGGCCAGAACGGTTTCTGGAGTCCCTGTTCCGACTTTGGAAATTCATTATAAATTGACCAGAGATAATTAGAAGTCATGCCATATATGTACAGATTCCTTTTCGAGTCTAGTTTAGGTAGAAACAAACGGTATCAGTATTGAAGCCCTTTACAGGGAGATATCCAAATGGAAATGTAGGAAGGTCAGTGTAGTCGCACCTTGTAAGAGGGGAGACTTTAACTAATAAACTGTACTAATTGGCCTGACCAAAAATTCTAGAAAAAAATTTGTAGATGCATATATGAGTTTAGTTTCAGGGAAAAATCACGAAACTGATTTTTGAGTTGTGGAACTAAAGATATGATTTTTAAGGTGACAGTGACACTGTTAGCCGGCTGTCTAGAAATTTTTAAAATGAACTGTGCAAGTAAGTGGATTAAGCCCGTTAACTCCTCGTGTCCGACTCCGGCGACGGTCTCGGGTACGGGGTGTTACATTGACCTAGTTGCAATGATCTCCAAAAATAAAAATTACATGAAATAGGTGAGAATTTAGCTCACATGCACAAGGAAAATACAACCAAAGCTTGGAGCTCCTTTAATGGTGATTTCGACACCCAAAATGAAGAAATGAAGCCTAAAATTTTTTTTCTGCCTTTAATTTTTTTTAATTTTACTTTAATTATAATTTTTCCATTAAATCACATGTTATTTTTCTCATTTTCACACTAATGACCGTCCAACACTAATTATCAAGGGTTAATTACTACATAGGTCCTTCCTAATTTAACAATTAAGCTATTTGATCACTTAGTGCAATAATTTATAAGTTTTGCACCTTTTAAAATTTAGTTCTTTTTCTTTAATTAACTATCTAAATGAAAAATTTCTTAACCAAATTTTAATGCAACTGTAATGACTCCGTAAATATTCTGTAAATAATATTTACGAGTCACCACATAGGAAATTTGTGGTTCTGAAACCACTGAAAATGGGCCGTTACAGCTCTCCCTTTAGGAAATTTCGTCCTTGAAATTGTTACCTTAGGTTAGATTCAGATATTGTAATTTAATTGATTCCTATATTTCCCAGGTAGCCTCCTTAGCACCATGCCCATGCCACAAGACTTTTTCCAATAGTACTCATTTATTCTAAAGTTCTTTGACTTCCTGAGCTAAAATTTTCACTAGTTATTCAGAATATGTCAAATTTGGCTGTAATTCAATTTCACTATAAGGAATCATGTTTGATGGATCAGATCTGTGTCGTCTTAGCATTGAAACGTGGAACATGTTATGAATTTTCTCAAGTTCAAGAGGTAAAGCTAATTTGTAAGCTATAGGACTGATTCTTGTAGTAATCTCATAAGGCTCAATAAATCTCAGATTTAACTTTCCTTTCTTGTCGATTCAAAACACATTTTTCTACAGAGAAACTCTTAAAATATTCGATCGCCAATAGCAAACTCTATATATTTTCTTTTCAAATCCGTGTACAACTTCTGACAATCAGATGAAACTTTTAGACAGTCTTAGAAAATTCAAACTTTGTCTTTAGTTTCTAAAATCAAAACCATCCCTACCATTTTGGATTCGCTCAACTCAGACCAATACAATGGCATTTTACATTTTCTTCAATATAAAGCTTCAAACAGTGCCATTTTAATAATGGATTGATAACTGTTATTATAGGCGAACTTAGCTAATGATAGATATTTTTCCCAACTACCCTCAAACTCAAGAATACAACATCGTAGCATGTCTTCTAAAATCTAAATTACTCATTCCGATTGCCCGTCCATCTAAGGATGAAATGCTAGACTGAAATTGAGTTTAGTGCCTAAAACCTTATGGAGTTTACTCCAAAATCTAGATGTAAACCGTAGATCACGATTAGAAATAATAGATGTCGAAACTCCATGCAACCTCACAATCTTTGACACATATAATTCTGTTAGCCTTCCAAGTGAGTAATCTGTTCTGATTGGAATAAAATGAGCCAACTTAGTTAATCTATCAAAAACCACCCAATTGAATCTTTCATTTTCGGAGTTAGAGCCAAACCAAATATGAAATCCATTGTGACTCGCTTCCACTTCCACTTAGGAATCATAACATGATATAATAATCCTGACGGCACCTGATGCTCTGCTTTTACCTGCTGACAAATAAAACATTTGGCTATGAACTCACAAATTTCACATTTCATACTTGGCCACCAGTACATCTGTTTCAAATCACAGTACATCTTCGTCCTACCCGAATGAATGGAATATGTACTACTATGAGCCTCCGATAGTATATCGCGTTTCAAATTTAAACTATTTGGAACAAAAATTCTATTACGGTAAAGCAGTGTGCCATCATCACCAATACTATATTTAGTAGTCAAATTATCTCAAACCAAGTTTCGTTTCATTACCAACTTTAGATCATCATTTTGCAACTCTCAAATTCATTGTAGAGACAAAGGTTTAGTATTCAATTACGCCAATACAAAACCATCATCATTCAAAGCCAAATGAACGTTCAATGCTCAAAGTGCAATCAATGATGACTTTTTGTTGAGTGCATCCGCAACTACAGTGCCTTTCCTGGATGGTAATCAATAAACAAATTATAATCTTTCATAGCTCTAACCATCGTCGTTGTCTCAAATTCAATTCCTTTTGGGTCATTAAATAGTTTAAGCTTTTGTGATCAGTATACACGTGACATTTCTCATCGTATAAATAATGCCTCCATATCTTCAAAGTGAAGACAATCGCTGCCAACTCAAGATCATGAGTAGGATAATTCTTTTCATGTAACTTTAACTACCGAGAAGCATAAGCTACCATTTTCACTGGCTGCATTAACACGCAACCTAAACCATTGAGAGACGCATCACTATAAACAACATATGTCGTTCCATATTCAGGCTGAGTTAACACTAGAGCTTCTGTTAACATGTTTTTTTGCTGATCAAAACTCTATTTGTAATACCCCTTACTCGTATCCAAGGCCGGAACAGAGTACAAGGCATTACCAGACTTAACAATACACATAGACGAAAACCGGGCCATAAAATTTCATTTAATTCAAAACTTTTCGAACACATGCATAACAAACAAAGCTAACTATATCATCACATCAAAACATAGGACATGGCACGATTAATTAAACTTATAAACCATAATGGATAAGGACCACATCTCATGATTTTATACGATAACTCAATGCAGACTAATACATATGGTCAAAATCATAATAAAAATACATATCACAAACCAACTTCCTATACATGCCACTCACTTGATATTTCTAATATTTGAATTAATTCTCCCAAAAATGATAGTTTGATAGTGTGATTTTGCCTTCGACAATCTCCAACCCCGAGCCGACCTGCCAATACTAAAGAAATGGAGAGGATAGGAAAGCTTTACGCGTAGTAAGTTCATATGAAAATAATAAGCAATTACTACCACGCTTTTTAAGACAAAACACTATAATTGTACAATTACACATGTTTAGGTTAAGCTGTGTTATCGAGTTATAGTTACTAAATCATTCATATCTGAAGGTAAAAAACTCCAAATTTAATTTTGTTAATTTTCCCTGAAACTAGATTCATATATCTTTCTCCCATAAAATTTCCAGAATTTTTGGTCAGGCCAATTAGTACATTTTATTAGTTAAAGTCTCCCCTATTTTAGAGTACGACTACTCTGAACTTGTTCACTACGAACCAAATTTCTCCCTGTACAGAATTCAAACAACCATTCCGTTTGTTTCCCATAAGGAATTCATGAATATAAGGTATGACTCTTAATAATTTGTTTACTATTTATGGTGAATTTCTAAAGTCAGAACAGGGGATCTCGAAATCATTCAGACCCTATTTCACAAGAATTCAAATATCACACAATATAGAATTCTTTTGCTTCCCCTGTTTCTTTCATGTGAAAACAGACTCATTAAGCTTTATTTTCATATATCATTTACATTTTTATTCAACTTCCACAATTTTTAGTAAATTTTCAAAATCACGCAACTGCTGCTATCCAACACTATTTTACTACTAAAATTCATTCTTATATAATTCCACTTAATCCATTTGATCTTATCGAAGTTCACCTAACTATCGAGCACATTGCTCATAATTTTCATAAACATATACCTGCACTTATTCATCATATAATCATGTTCATATGTATTTTTACTTAATCGATTTTCCCATTGAACTCTTCGGAATAATAACTGATACTCAATTGCCCGCACATATTTTCACACTTGTAGCCAAAGCTATCTGCACGCATAGTAGCTCGCACATAGTACTACACATGCGACCAATTATCCGATACACGTAGTAGCCTGCACTTAGTACTACACACGTGACCTAACCATCTGATACACGTAGTAGCCTGCACTTAGTACTACACACGTGATCGAAGTTATCGGGTACGCATAGTAGCCTGAACCTATTTCTACACATGACCTCACAATAGATCATTCGTGTCGTTTTTATTCCGAAGGCTCAACCGGGAAATTTCTCACTTTCCAACGTGTTACAAATTTATTCATAGTCTTTTTTTCAATTTTCAATTTACAACAAATAGTCAATCTATAGGTAGCCTCATTTCATATGATAACATAATATAATAAAATAAAAAGAATCGATAAATTATTTACGTACAAACTTGTTGAAATCTCATCGGTACAAACAATGCGATAATTCATACAACCCTGTAATAGTAATTTAACACTCAATTCACGTAGCAATAATTTTCCATTCAATTTCACATAATACAACTAGCATTACATATTATTTTTTCCATATCATACATACCATCCATCAATTTCTCTTAAACATATTAAGTCATACAATTTATGTCATATCAATAGAGAATTACAATTCATGGATGGTATTGCATTATTATTAACACACGAACTTACCTCGATCCAGAAACAGCAATTTACCATTTTAGTCCATAACCTTATATTTTCCCGATTTAAGCCTAAATCTCGATTTCCTTCATAATCGAGCTTGGAAGCTTAGAAACCCTAGCCATGGAGTCTCTCTTGGTATACACGTCCATGGTGAAGAAGATGAGCAAAATTGGCTTTTAATTTTTAATTTTGTATTTTAATTCATTTTACCCCTAAATGACCAAAATGCCCTTACTACTAAACTTTCCAAAAATTCCATCCATGTCCAATTTTTGTCCATAAACTTTGAAATTGGTCAAATTTCTATTTAAGACCTCCTAATTAATATTTCAAAGCAATTTCATACTAGAAACTTCTAGAATGCAAGTTTTGCAACTTATTCAATTTAGTCCCTAACTTCAAATTAAGCACTTTATGCATAGAATTTCTTCACGAAATTTTCACACAATCATGCAATCATATCATAGACCTCAAAATAATTATAAAATAATTATAAAATAATTATTTCTATCTCGAATTTATGGTCACAAAACCACTATTCCGATTAGGCCCTAATTCAGGATATTACAATTCTCCCCCCTTTTAGGGATTTTCGTCCTCGAAAATCTTACCAGAAAAGTGTTCTTCACTTAGATTCCTCAATTTCATATTCAGTGTTGAAGAAATTTCACTCAGGCGGTGCCTCCAATATATCTCTTTAATTTCTCATATATTCTGAAATTCATTATCAGAAGTCGATTCTCATTGTACTCTTTTAGTTTGCTACTCACTATCACATTTTCCTCTTTCTGCTATGAAAATAATTCTGATATAACCTCGAAAATAATCCTTTCTTCTAGTTACAAAATAATTCATTATGCCATCCTTTACTATTCATTCATTACGTTAATCAAAACCGTCTCAATTGCATTAGCTCAAGTACCAAAATATCTCAATTGAAGACATTAACTATAATGGACTTACTTGAGAGAAGTAATCCACCATACCGATTGAAACTCGCACTTTTATCACTTATGCCTTTACTGTTGTCTAACCTTACACGAAAATTAGAAAAATCCCAATACTGAAATCACCACATCACCAAAATCAAATCAGAAGTATAGCCATACTTGACATGATTATCACGAGCTGAAGAATGCACTTCGAACATGAGTCATAGTTGACAAATTACGGAATAAAGATAACAAGAAAACTGAATAAAGAAATCCAAGATAGAAAAACCCAGAATAAAGAAACCCAAGATACAATACTATGCCGAAAAATTGAAAACCAAACTCATAGGAAAATATAGAAGATCCTGATAATTCCTCAGAGAAAAGAAATCCAGTAGAAAACATCATTTAGTCTCACTGGAATCCAATGCAACAAGAACAATGTATCTTCCCATATATATACATATCAAATGGAGCATCAAGTAGAAGAAACAAAATCATAGTATCATACATATTCTCTCATCAATTTTTTTTTCTCAGGCAGAATATAATAGAATGCCCGAAGGAATAGAGCAATATAAATTATAAACCAGTCAGGCTACCAATGCTTTCGTCTAACATCAAGATTGGAAAACATCCTCATATAACAAAAATTTCTTCAAAAGATCAATAACCATAGAAATATTTCTGGGAACGGATAAACACATAGAACATCTTAGAAGAAATTGCTAAAATCATCCAAAGAAGAATCGTCGCACTCAGATATTACACATTTCAGATATCATTTCCCCAACTATTTCTGCCATCACAAATTTCATATTACTTTTTACTAAAGAAGACTAGTTCTGAATAAATTTTGATTTGCACTTTTCTCGACCTTATACCTTAGTAATTCGATTTATCAAAATAAATTTCTTCTCTAACTGGAATAGTGCATAATTCCAATAATCCTTATGCCAATCTGATGCTTTTCTAGCTTTGACTTTACTTATCAATTCATTCTTCAATCTCTAATCATATTTATAATTATTCTAGCACTGAACTCTTTGGTTTCTCAACCGGAAACTTATTCAGTGTAAATCTCATGAAATTCCATTATAAAACACCACTTTGGTAAGGGGAAAGGGGTCGTAGGGCCTCTGACTCAACTCTCATATACATATACATGTAACACAGTTTTCTTCATAACAATCATATCTCAATCATGTCATTCATTTTGAGTAACTAACATTCATATTGATTTAATGCCCACTTTCCAGTTATCTCATTTAGTCCAGTATAATTATGCATGCATCCTATGTTTTTTGGATAGCTTGACTTATCCATTCATCTACTCGAACAAATCATACTCATGACATCATATAAGGGTTAAACAAACATAGATATTTATATCACAATCGCAACTTTCATTTCGTGCATCATCATAAACATATCATTACAATCACATAATTCAGTCCAAACAATTTAACATAGATAAATTCATTTCATTATAATCATTTATCACATAAAAAAAATATCATTGACATTCATCAACATTTAACATTTAATCAAGGCAATAACATTTTCATTCATATCATGATATTAGGAACTTTTACTCATATCTCTACGAATTTCTATTTATCCCGTTCATCTTATCAAGTAAGCCAAGTGCACTACATCATATGAGCATCAAGCAAGTATGGATATTTATCACAACATGACCTTTCATCTCACATGTTATCACTTATATATATATATATATATATGTCATAAACTTTTATTCATACTTTTCTAAATCGAAACTCATCATAATCGTAATTTTATTCAAACACCTTCGCATCACATTGAACATGGTCAGTGCAGCTCGGTTGGAGACTACCTCTGTCTACGCAAGACGGTGCTCATACGCGTTGGGAGACATCACACTATCACGGATCAGTGGCATGTATAGCTGACTTTTACACATGCTAGGTTAGTCTGAGAGCCGACTAAACTATAGCTCTGATACCACTAAATGTAATACCTCTTACTCGTATCCAAGATCGGAACAGAGTACGAGGCATTACCAGACTTAACAATACACATAGAAGAAAACCGGGCCATTAAATTTAATTTAATTCAAAACTTTTCGAACACATGCATAATAAACAAAGCTAACTATATCATCACATCAAAATATAGGACATGACACGATTAATTAAACTTATAAACCATAATGGATAAGGACCACATCTCATGATTTTATACGATAACTCAATGCAGACTAATACGTATGGTCAAAATCATAATAAAAATACATATCACAAACCAACTTCCTATACATGCCACTCACTTGATATTTCTAATATTTGAATTAATTCTCCTAAAAATGATAGTTTGATAGTGTGATTTTGCCTCCGACGATCTCCAACCCCTAGCCGACCTGCTAATACTAAAGAAATGGAGAGGATAGGTAATCTTTACGCTTAGTAAGTTCATATGAAAATAATAAGCAATTACTACCACGCTTTTTAAGACAAAGCACTATAATTGTACAATTACACATGTTCAGGTTAAGTTGTGTTATCAAGTTACAGTTACTAAATCATTCATATCTGAAGGTACAAAACTCCAAATTTAATTTCGTTAATTTTCCCTGAAACTAGATTCATATATCTTTCTCCCATAAAATTTCCAGAATTTTTGGTCATGCCAATTAGTATAGTTTATTAGTTAAAGTATCCCTTGTTTTAGAGTATGACTACTCTGGCCTCTATTCACTACGAACCAAATTTCTCCCTGTACAGAATTCAAATGACCATGCCGTTTGTTTCCCTTAAAAATAGACTCAATAAGGAATTCATGCATATAAGGTATGACTCTTAATAATTTGTTTACAATTTATGGTGAATTTCTAAAGTCAGAACAGGGGATCTCGAAATTATTTAGACCCTATTTCGTAAGAATTCAAATATCACACAATATAGAATTCTTTTGCTTCCCCTGTTTCGTTCATGTGAAAATAGACTCATTAAGATTTATTTTCATATATCATTTACATTTTTATTCAACTTCCACAATTTTTAGTAAATTTTCAAAATCACGCAACTGCTGCTGTCCAACACTGTTTTACTACTAAAATTCATTCTTATATAATTCCACTTAATCCATTTTATCTTATTGAAGTTCACCCAACTATCGAGCACATTGCTCATAATTTTCATAAACATATACCTGCACTTATTCATCATATAATCATGTTCATATGTATTTTTACTTAATCGATTTTCCCGTTGAACTCTTCGGAATAATAACTGATACTCAATTGCCTACACATATTTTCACACTTGTAGCTAAAGCTATCTGGTACGCATAGTAGCCTACACATAGTACTACACATGCGACCAATTATCCAGTACACATAGTAGCCTGCACTTAGTACTACACACGTGACCTAACCATCTGATACACGTAGTAGCCTGCACTTAGTACTACACACGTGATCGAAGTTATCGGGTACGCATAGTAGCCTGCACGTAGTACTACGCATGCGACCTCACAATAGATCATTCGTATCGTTTTTAATTTGAAGGCTCAACCGGGAAATTTCTCACTTTCCAACGTGTTACAAATTTATTCATAGTCTTTTTTTTCAATTTTCAATTTACAACAAATAGTCAATCTATAGGTAGCCTCATTTCATATGATAACATAATATAATAAAATAAAAAGAATCGATAAATTATTTACGTACAAACTTGTCGAAATCTCATCAGGTACAACCGTGCAGCAATTCATACAACCGAGGTAATAGTAATTTAACACTCAATTCACGTAGCAATAATTTTCCATTCAATTTCACATAATACAACTAGCATTACATATTATTTTTTTTCCATATCATACATACCATCCATCAACTTCTCTTAAACATATTAAGTCATACAATTTATGCCATATCAATAGAGAATTACAATTCATGGATGGTATTGCATTATTATTAACACACGAACTTACCTCGATCCAGAAACAGCAATTTACCATTTTAGTCGATAACCTTGTATTTTCCCGATTTAAGCCCGAATCTCGATTTCCTTCATAATCGAGCTTGGAAGCTTGGAAACCCTAGCCATGGAGTCTCCCTTGGTATACACGTCCATGGTGAAGAAGATGAGCAAAATTGGCTTTTAATTTTGTATTTTAATCCATTTTACCCCTAAATGACCAAAATGCCCTTACTACTAAACTTTCCAAAAATTCCATCCATGTCCAATTTTTGTCCATAAACTTTGAAATTGGTCAAATTGCTATTTAAGACCTCCTAATTAATATTTCAAAGCAATTTCATACTAGAAACTTCTAGAATGCAACTTTTGCAACTTATTCAATTTAGTCCCTAACTTCAAATTAAGCACTTTATGCATAGAATTTCTTCACGAAATTTTCACACAATCATGCAATCATATCATAGACCTCAAAATAATTATAAAATAATTATTTCTATCTCGGATTTATGGTCACAAAACCACTATTTCGGTTAGGCCCTAATTTGGGATATTACACTATTGACACTTATTAGACCAAACAAATTCAATGTTTTTCTGTAATAACCTGGTCATAGGTAAAGCAATGATTGAGAAGTTTTTAACGAATTGCTGATAGTATTCAACTAATCCCAAGAAACTTTGAACGTCAGAAACATTCTTTAGAATTTTCCAATCAACAATTACCGACACTTTATTTAGATAAACTTTGATTCCATCAGTAGATATAACATGTCCCAGAAAATCGACTTCTCCTAGCTAGGATTCACATTTACTGAATTTTGCATATAGTTGTTTTTCACGCAAGGTTTGCATCACAACTCTTAAATGTTTGGCGTGATCTGACTCGTTCAGTGAATAAATCAAAATGCCATCAATGAATACCACAACAAGCCAATCTAAATATGGCTGAAATACCCGTTCCATCAAGTCCATAAATGTTGTAGGGGCATTAGTCAAACCAAATGGCATCACCAAAAATTCATAATGACCATATCTAGTTCTGATTGCAGTTTTCAGTACATCTTACTCTTTAACTCACAACTGATAATATCCAGATCTCAAGTGAATTTTTGAAAACACTGTATCTCCTTTTAACTGATCAAATAAATCATCAGTACGAGGTAACGGGTATTTACTCTTAATGGTGGCTCTATTCAGTTGTCGATAATCTATATATAGTCTCATTGCCCATCTCTCTTCTTCACAAACAAAATTGGAGCACCCCAAGGTGATACGCTCGGTCGAATAAATCCGCGATCTAACAACTCTTGCAACTGCACTTTTAACTCCTTCAATTCTATAGGGGCCATCCAGTAAGGCATTATCAAAATTAGAGTTGTTCCAGGCACAAGTTTGATCACAAATTTTACTTTTCAAGTTGGTGGCAACCCAAACAGTTCTTCAAGAAAAACATCAGCATACTCTTTGACTACCGACACTTGCTCGATTTTTATTGAGCCACTTTCGAATCAATAACATAGTCTAAATAAGCTTCACATTCCATTTCAATCAATTTTAGATCTGACAGTGTTGAAACTACATTTGTAATACAATTGACCCTATTTGCCCTAACACAAATAAATTCACCATTCGAACGTTTCAAACTAACTTGCTTCCTTCTACAATTCACTATTGCATCATGCTCAGATAGCCAATCTATTCCCAGAATGATATCAAAATCATGAAAAGGTAACAACATCAAACTAGTGGGAAAATCATAACCCCTAACTTTCAGTGGACACGATTTACATATCTGATTAACTAAAACACACAACCTAGTGGATTCATAACTTTGACAGTATACTCAATGAACCCAACAGGAAATTTCTTTTTATCTACAAGTGTAATGCATATATACGAGTGAGTTGATCCAGGATCAATCAATGCATATACATTAATATCAAAGAGTGAAAAAGTACTAGCAATAACATTTGGGGCAATAGCTTCCTCACAAGCTCTGATTGCATAGGCCCAAGTTGGTGTTCTCACTTCAGATCGTTCATTCATCTTGCTGTTCTTCTCTCGACTAGAAGTAGTGTTTCTAGCATTTCTAGATTGTCTACCTCTCAACAAGGTTGCTTCAGGGTTGTTTGTTTGACTGCTAAAATCATTCTGCCTTTTCAAACAATCATGAAGGAAGTGGTCAGTAGAACCACAACGATAATAAGCTCTCGACTTTGATCGACACTCTCCAAAATTCCTTTTGTTACAATCATCACAAATAGGAATGATTATCTCAACATTTCTTACACTTCTAATACTAGTCGCTAGAGAATTAACATATTGGAATTTGTTTTGCCTGGTTTTCTCTCTACTAGTGCACTTTAAAGGGGTAGCCGATCGACTTGTGTCATTTCTAAATTTCTTCAATGGAGACGTTTGAGCAAACTTGAACGACCTATTTTTATTAAAATCTCAAAATTTCAAATTCAACTATCGTTTACTTTTGCAAATTTCTTCAATTTTCTGAACCCGTTCTATAAGTTCTACAAATTCTCGTAACTTTAGTGCACCATAGACATACGGATATCATCATTTAACCTGTCCTCAGATCTAATACACATTTCCATTTGAGCATTTAAGCCTACATCCAGTGGTCTTAAACATCATTCACAACTACATAAACATGCCATTTTAGACACCCTAAATCAACTAACCAATGTGCCATTCAAAGACACCACAATTATGTCAAAACATCAACTAACAAAACATGTCAATAATGCCTCATTTCATGCATGATAACCTAGTTCAAATAAATACCAAAACATACCACAATTAAGCATTTTCAACCATTCTAATTACATCAAGAAGAACCTTATTTACAAGCATATTAAGAGAACCAAGAGACATAGTTTGGTAAAGTATAAAAGTGTACCAAACCAACATATTTATCCATATATACATGCCACTACCGTAGGATATACAAAAACTATAAATTTAGATGGATAGTGTGAGTCGATTGTATGATCCTTCCAAACTGTTAGCAACATTTATCTATAAAATAATTTATAAGAACTGATAAGCTTACAAAGCTTAGTAAGAGCATAGTATAACATTTAATCTAAATAAAATTAAATGCAGTTCACATACTATGTAACACCCCCTACCCGTATCCGTCGCCGGAATAGAGTACGAGGCATTACCAGGAAGCACGAAACACTTACAGATAATTTAAATACATTTTCATAACAATTTGTTTTGATTTCATACTATTTCATATTTAAGCTTTATTCACCAAAGTATTTGAAATATCATCTTTATGCAAATAGCACACATGAGGTACATTATTCCATAATTATGAATGAACACATTTATCAAACATATTCCATGTTTTATATATATCATAGTTTCATATTTCCATGTATCAATTACCATCACTTCCATGTATTTCAGACAAATACGTGTAACAATTCATAAATATGCAATTCATTAACTCTTCCTACCAATCACGATTTAAATTGCCAAATCACTTATTGAGCCCAATTTCAATGTTCACTAAAATCTATCATATAAATTTGGATGTACGTATTCATCAATAAATTCCATGTACAGATATCATCATCTCATATTTCCACATACATTTACTTTTCACATTTATGAATTCAAATAGCATATACAAGACATACCAATGTATTTCAAGTACGTTTTCATGATATTTCATTTCGAACTCAGATTATTTCATACTAGAAGTTTTCTCATTAACTCATTTGGAATACCAATTCATACAGATAATACACTCAAGGCGTAGAAATATATAATCACAAATGAACTCATTCATCAACCAAGTTTTATGCTCATTGTAGCGACATAAAATTTTGCTTTCGGTCGCTAATTGAGGTGACTTATTGGAAATTTGAAAATCGATTTTTGATTTTATTAGAAAAGGGAGTTGTCACCGATCATTTTTCTAGGTGTGATTGGACACCTAATAAATCATCTTTTTTTAGAAAAGAAAACTTATTCTTGAACAAAAATGAAGGCCGAATTTGGATCTACGCGAAAATCCAGAGAAAAATAGGGTTCGGGAGTCAGTTACGCACGAGGAAGGTATTAGCACCCCCGCGACGCCCAAAATTGGTATCTCATTAAACATGCATTGTCTTGAATTTCAAAATTGCGAGTTCGATATAACATTTAGTCGTGATCCGATCAAAAATGAGAATGTAACACCCCAAACCCGTGACCGTCACCGGATTTGACCACAAGGTGTTACCGGGCTTACTTCCCTTATTTCTCTCTTGGAAATAATTAATTTACATTAAAGGCAGGCTGGCTAACTGCATCACTGTTACATTAAAAATCATATCTCGAGTTCCAGAACTCGAAAATCAGTTCCGTAAATTTTACCTGAAACTAGACTCATAATTCCATCTACACATTTTTTTCTAGAATTTTTGGTCGAGCAAATTAGTACAGTTTATTAGTTAAAGTCTCCCCTGTTTCAGGGTTCAACTACACTGACCTTTGCGCACTACGACTTGGATATCTTCCTGTACAGGGCTCATAAAACTCATGCCGTTTGTTTCTAAGGAAACTAGACTCACAAAGAAATCTGTACTTATAGATTATGACTTCTAGTTCTCTCTGGTTAATTTATAGTGAATTTTCAAAGTCGGAGTAGGGGATCCAGAAACCGTTCTGGCCCTGTTTCACGAAAACCTGATTACCTCTTAAAATCCGACTCATATGACCGTTTCGTTTCTTCCATATGAAAGTAGATTCATCAGGGTTTAATTTCATAATTTATTCACTATTTAATTCTACTTCTACTATTTTTAGTGATTTTTCAATCTCACATCACTGCTGCTGTCAGCATCTGTTACTAAGGCAAACAATGCCTATTTCATAATTCCTCCATGACCCAACTAATCATCCATCATTCATATCACAAATTATGACCACCTTATCAAAATTGAGATTTTTAAGACTCATGAATAAGTGTTTTGGAACCAAATCCATCTAACCATATGGGCCATTTTCGCATGGCTAAAGTTTACAACCCAAATTTCAACAAAACAAAATAGCCTATACATGCCAAATGTTCTCCTAGATCGACTAAGAAGACAATACCAAAGATTGCTTGCGGTGTGATGACTTCGTTGACGGTTCCGAAAACACACAAAAGAGACGAGTCCACGAGACCTAAAATGGGTGACAAGAAAACACCGAGTGAGTTTATAACTCGAGAAGTCATAAGCACTTTACAATTATCCATTAGCTAAATTTATCACAAAGTGAAACAATGAAACAAGGCTAATTGTTCCATCCATATCGAACTATACCATAGTTCCTTAGACCTTCGGTTCAATCTCGTACCAAGTCATACATTCACATTTCATATTCTATTCAATAAGATATTTGAGTCATTTTATACACCAACTCATTTTCACCACAATCATACAATTGTAATCATCACATAGATTTAAAGCTTACCAAGCTCAACCCGAGCATGACCATAGTGCCCATTCGCCATGAGCTCAAGGTACTTACCCGATCCGCTGTCCGGGATTAACTCGATAATGTCGTACACTCAGTGCCAATTGTAACGCAAGAGTATATAGTGAATCCGCACACTTAGTGCTATATATTTTCAGCTCGCACACTTAGTGCTATATAATTTTCAGCTTGCACACTTAGTGCTATATATTTTCAGTTCGCACACTTAGTGCTGTACAATTTTTAAACCCACACACTTAGTGCCAATCTTGTCACCGTGTCCATTTATACCCGCACACTTAGTGCCGAGACCAATACCTTATGCATGTTGCTGCCTTTATACATTCAACAATGGCATCATTCCATACACATACATTTTCATTTACACATCAACTCATTTAAACACAATTGCGTATATATTATGGTCATTTACATCAACACCAAATGTATGCTTAATGACTTACCTTGTGTTGGGCAAATAATCCCAAGTCGGCTACTCGATGACCTTCGATTTCCCTTGTTGGACGCCTCTCCTTTAGGATCTTGAGCTTAAACAATTAAATCAACCCATTCAACCACTTTGTAAAATATTTGTATCACACATTAAAATTTCATTTCATAGGATACACATGACAAATTCTTATCCTTCTACCCCATGCTTTTGAACTATTTGGTTCACAACCTTAGGCTATCACCCTATTGCCAACTATCCTAATCAAGGATAGTATCACAAGTGTGTACACCCATATGGCCGAATGTGCAAGATTAAATTCAACACCACCTATGTGCTTAATTAGGTGGCGAATATACATAAGCACATTTAGCATTTGATACATTCGCCTTAGCATAGATTTCATTAAAAGTCCCTATTAGCCACTTCACCATCAATTATCTCATCTACTTAATATTTCATACTTATCATGCTAGCCGAATATTACTTATTTAAGTTCAACACCCTTATATACCACACTAGCACCAAATATGATATCTAATTCTTCTCTTTCTCTTTTCATCAAGATAACCTATATGAACCTTTAACTAATTCAAACTTCACCCTCTTAATGCCCATTATAGCCGAATGTACCAAGCATTTATCATTTTGCAACATGAATTCTATAGCATGGCCGAATACTCATGCACATACACACACAACAATAAGAACTCAATGACCTAAAAATCTCCTTTTATTAAACATTTGAACTCACTCCTCTTCATGCTTCATTACAACAACATCAAAACACCAACCAAGAAAGACAACATCCATGGCCGAATTTCATCTCCATCAAATAGCAAAAGAAATCTAAACCATGGGCTAGGTAGAACTTAAACTAACAACTAAAGCATGCATGCATCTCATGGAATATCATCAAACATACCTTAGTCTAGCAACCACCATAGCCGATTTTTCTCAAGCTCTTCCCCTTCTTCCTTGCTTCTATTCGCCAAGACTACCAAAGGATGAACAACTATTTTCTTTTCTTTCTTTCTTTGTTTTTGGTCACGGCAAAGGGGGCATCTACACATTATTATTTTTTTTTGTTATCATCATTTTCTTTTTCCATTTCTTTAATACTAACTTTCTTATTTTATTGTTTCCTACATGCATCACTAGTCTAACATGTTGGAGACATGTTTCCACCCATAGCATGGCCACCATCATGCTCCAATTTGGCTAATTTGACATGCAAGGACAAACACTTTTCCACATGTATTAATAGGCCATTTAAAATTAGCCTATCATATTTCACCACGTCTCGCATTGATCCCTATTTTATAATTTCTCATACAATTGGTAAAATTAGAGAATGAAACTTCCACATGTGCATGTACACCCACAATAAGCATAGAAGATAGCAATTAATTATTTTTATGACTCGGTTTTGTGGTCCCGAAACCACTTTCCGACTAGGGTCAATTTGGGTGTCACAACTCTCCCCACTTAAGAAATTTTCGCCCCGAAAATCTTACCGTAAATAGGCTCGGTATCGCTCTTTCATAGAGTCCTCAAGATCCCAAGTGGCTTCTTCAATTCGTGTTTATGCCACAACACCTTCACTAATGGAATTTTCTTATTTCGCAACTCTTTTACTTCACGCATCGTAATCGCGAACCGCTCTTCTTCATAACTCAAATTAGGTGAATCTCAATCTCGGATGGAGTGATTACGCGACGGTCGGATCTATATCGTCAAGCATCGAGACTTGGAAAACGTTGTAAATCTTTTCGAGCTCAGGGGGTAAAATTAATCGGTACGCTACTGGCCCAACTCGTTCGGATACTTCATACGGACCGATGAATCTCGGACTCAATTTGCCCTTACGGCAAAATCTAAGCACCTTCTTCCGTGGTGAGACTTTGAGAAATACCTTGTCTCCAACCCGATATTCAATGTCTTTTCTTCTCAAATCCGCATACGACTTTTGGCGATCCAAGCGACTTTCAAACTTTCACGAATTACTCGAACTTTCGCTTCGGCATTCTTAATCAAATCAACCCCGAAGATTTTACTTTCACTAAGTTCAGTCCAGAATAATGGGGTACGGCATTTACGACCGTATAAAGCCTCGTAAGGCGCCATCTTAATACTTGATTGAAAACTATTATTGTAAGCGAATTCAATCAAAGGTAAATACCGTTCCCATGAACCACTAAACTCAAGGATGCAACATCTCAACATATCCTCGAGTATTTGAATTATCCGTTCGGATTGACCATCGGTTTGGGGATGAAAAGTGCTAAAATGTAGCTTGGTACCCAAAGCCTCTTGCAATTTCTTCCAAAACCGCGATGTAAATGTTGGGTCTCTATCCGAAACGATAGGAATAGGTACCCCACGCAATCGAACAATTTGGGAGATGTATAATTCGCCAATTTATCGGCGAAAAATCCAAAGTGACAGGATAAAATGAGCAGACTTGGTCATCTATCAACAATGACCCAAACCGAAGTCTTTCTTATTCGAGTCAATGGTAACCTGCACACAAAGTCCATTTGACTCGATCCCATTTCCACTCGGGTATCGTGATTGGTCAAGTAATCCCGATGGCACTTGATGTTCCGCTTTCACTTGTTGACATATCAAACACTTTGAAACAAATTCGAAATGTCCCGTTTCATACGGGCCACCAAAATTGACGTTTGGTCATTGTACATTTTAGTACTACCGGGTGGATGACATTCGACTCATTGTGAGCCTCGTTCAAAATCATCGAAACAAGTTCAATTCCTTGGAATACATAATCGACCCTTGAATGTCAAGCAATCATTGTCATCAATCTGAAATTCGATTCCTCATTCGAAACACATTCGCTTCGCTTAGCGACCAATTCGCACCGACCTTCCGAGATTCGAGTACTTGATGAATCAATAATGGTTTGGTCTCTAATTCGACTACTAGCACCTCATCGGGTGAAACGGATAGATGAGCATCCATCGCTCTCAAAGCGCAGCGCTGCTTTACGACTTAAAGCATCACCACCACGTTGGCCTTTCCCGGGTGATAATCAATGAAAAGTTCATAATCTTTCGACAACTCAAGCCAACGTCTTTATCGCAGATTTAGATCTCTTCGAGTCATCAAATATTTAAGACTTTTGTGGTCCGAATAAATATGACACCTTTCTCCAAACAAGTAATGTCGCCATATTTTCAAGGCGAACACTATGGCTGCTAGTTCAAGGTCATGGGTCGGATAGTTTCTCTCATGCGGCTTTAGTTGTCTCGACACGTAAGCCACAACTCGACCTTCTTGCATCAACACACAACCTAGCCCAAGCAAGGATGCGTCACTGTACGTGACAAACTCTTTACCGGACTCCGACTGTACTAGTACCGGGGCCTCGGCTAAACAGGTTTTTAGTCAATCGAAACTTTCTTGACAGCGTTCCGACCACTCGAACTTAACATCTTTTTGGAGTAGTTTCGTCATCGGCGCAACTATCGTCGAAAAACCTTTCACAAATCGTTGATAGTATCCGCAAGCCCCAAAAGCTCCTAACTTCGGTAACATTCCTCGAGGTTTCCAATCGACTATAGTCGAAATTTTGTTCGGGTCCACCGACACCGATGCGGACACCACGTGCCCCAAAAGCTAACCTCTCTTAACCAAAATTCACATTTATGAACCTTGCGTATAATCGCTTATCTCGTAAAATTTGCAACACTAGCCTCGGTGTTCAAGATGCTCGAGATCATCTCTCGAATAGACCAAAATGTCATCGACACGGGGCTATTGAGATCGGCGTAGTACCGGTACAACTTCGATGCGAATTCCACTTCTCGAACCGGTGGCAATCCGGTAACTCCTCGGAAAAACATCCGAATACTCACAAACCACTGGTACCGATTCGAGTTTCCTTTCCGTCTCTTTACTTTCAAACACATACGCAAGGTATGTTTCACACCCTTTTCACATACCTCCGGCGGTCATAGAAGATACTATCACCGGCACTCTTTTTAAATCGATGGTTTTCCTTTTGCGTCCACCACCGCATCATGTACGGTCACCAATCTATACCAAGAATAATATCGAATTCATCAAATGGTAGAAGCAGCAGATCAGCTGGAAAACAAGATTCTCGAATTATTAGGGGGCATCTCTTGCACACTTTATCAACGAGTACGTATTGACCCAAAGGGTTTGACACTCGAATTACGAACTCAGTAGACTCAACAGGTAGAGTCTTACTGGATGCTAAGGTTTCACATACATATGAATGAGTAGAGCCAGGGTCAATCAATGCAATCACACTAGTATCAAATAGAGTGAAAGTACCAGTGATAACGTCAGGGGAGGTTGCCTCCTCTCGTGCGCGGATAGCATATGCTCTAGCAGGAGCACGAGTCTCGGATCGAACAACCGTACCAGAGGCCCCTCTTTGATTACCACCCCTACCTCCTGAAATCCTCGGGGGTCTACCTCTAGCCGTCGTCCCACTAGATCTTGCACCTTGCATCTTATTCTTCTCATCTAGCTCGTGCAATCTCTAATGAAGTGGTCCTTGAACCGCATCCATAACAGCCCTATTAACAGACTTACCCCAACATTCACCTATGTGTAGTCTTCCACATTGGGGCATTCGGCTTTTCTTGACAATTATTGCCCACACTAGCTACCAAGTAGCTCGTGAGTCCATCGATGGTCGTGCTCTAATGGAAATCCCCGATCGCCTCGACTTATTTGTGTCCTCTCGAACTTCTTTACTGATAGAAAATGGAGCTTTACCCGTCGATCTTTTACGATAATCTCTAGCTTCAAATTCGCCTTCTTCTTCTCCCTTCCGAGCTCTTCCGCCTTGCAGGCTCGTTCAACTAGTGTTACAAATTCTTTTATCTCCAAAATACCCACTAGTAGCTTTAAATCTTCATTCAATCCTCTTCAAATCTTTTGCACATAGCAACCTCATCAACCACACACTCCGAGCATACCGACTAAGTCTTACGAACTCATGTTCAGATTCGAGATCTGATCATCCGGCCTTGCTTGAGTTCCAAGAACTCCTTACGCTTCGATCGATGAACTGTTGACTAATGTATTTCTTTCAAATTGGATTGAAAGAAATCCCAAGTAACTCGCTCATTTGGGACTATGGAAATTAAAGTCCTCCACCAATAGTAAGTGAGTCTATAACAAGGATATAGCACACTTAAGACATTCATCGGTGTGCATGACAGTTCATCTAACACTCGAATGGTGTTATCGAGCGAACTCGGCCTTTTCGGCATCATCAAGAACTATGGCCTTGAACTCCCCCACGCTTCCTAATCAAGTCCATGGTGGTTTACTCACCTCACAGATTAGTAACCGGAGGCATTGCGGGCTCTTGGGGTGGGGTGTTTGAATTCGGGAATGGTTGGACAGTAGAATTGGTTCGAGCATATTGCGCGACCCACTCATTCATCATGGTGAAGAAGGCTTGTTTCGCCCTTCATTTTGATTATTCGCGGATGACCGAGGCTCAACAAAGCGGTGTCCCTTGCGGGAGTAGCCGCTACACTTTCAACGTCGTCCGCCAAGGGTCTCTCTACCCGGGTTCCATTTGCTACCCAAGACAAAAATTTCAACCGTCAAGTCATCACATTATTAAGCACTAACAATTTGGCATGTATAGCTAGACTCACGCGCTATGGTAGTCCTAGAACCGACTAAACCTGGCTCGATACCAATAAAATGTAATACCCCAAACCCGTGACTCATCACCGGATTTGACCACAAGGTGTTACCGGCTTACTTCCTTATTTCTCTCTTGAAATAATTAATTTGCATTAAAGGCAGGTGGCTAACTACGTCACTATTACATTAAAAATCATATCTCGAGTTCTAGAACTCCTATAAATTTTACCTGAAACTAGACTCATAATTCCATCTACACATTTTTTTCTAGAATTTTTGGTCGAGCAAATTAGTACAGTTTATTAGTTAAAGTCTCCCTGTTTGTGGTTCGACTACACCGACCTTTGCACACTACGACTTGGATATCTTCCTGTGCACAGGCTCATAAAACTCATGCCGTTTGTTTCTAAGGAAACTAGACTCACAAAGAAATCTGTACTTATAGAGTATGACTTCTAATTCTCTCTGGTTAATTTATAGTGAATTTTCAAAGTCGGAGCAGGGATCCGAAACCGTTCTGGCCCTGTTTCACTAAAAACGGATTATCTCTTAAAATCCGACTCATATGACCGTTTCGTTTCTTCCATATGAAAGTAGATTCATCAGGGTTTAATTTCATAATTTATTCACTATTTAATTCTACTTCTACTATTTTTAGTGATTTTTCAATCTCACATCACTCTGCTGTCAAGATCATTACTAAGGCAAACAATGCCTATTTCATAATTCCTCCATGACCCAACTAATCATCCATCATTCATATCACAAATTATGACCACCTTATCAAAATTGAGATTTTTAAGACTCATGAATAAGTGTTTTGGAACCAAATCCATCTAACCATATGGGCCATTTTCGCATGGCTAAAGTTTACAACCCAAATTTCAACAAAACAAAATAGCCTATACATGCCAAATGTTCTCCTAGATCGACTAAGAAGACAATACCAAAGATTGCTTGCGGTGTGATGACTTCGTTGACGGTTCGAGAGCACACAAAAGAGACGAGTCCACGAGACCTAAAATGGGTGACAAGAAAACACCGAGTGAGTTTATAACTCAAGAAGTCATAAGCACTTTACAATTATCCATTAGCTAAATTCATCACAAAGTGAAACAATGAAACAAGGCTAATTGTTCCATCCATATCGAACTATACCATAGTTCCTTAGACCTTCGGTTCAATCTCGTACCAAGTCATACATTCACATTTCATATTCTATTCAATAAGATATTTGAGTCATTTTATACACCAACTCATTTTCACCACAATCATACAATTGTAATCATCACATAGATTTAAAGCTTACCAAGCTCAACCCCGAGCATGACCATAGTGCCCATTCGCCATGAGCTCAAGGTACTTACCCGATCCGCTGTCCGGATTAACTCGATAATGTCGCACACTCGATTGCCAATTGTAACGCAAGAGTATATAGTGAATCCGCACACTTAGTGCTATATATTTTCAGCTCGCACACTTAGTGCTATATAATTTTCAGCTCGCACACTTAGTGCTATATATTTTCATTCGCACACTTAGTCTTTGTACAATTTTAAACCCGCACACTTAGTGCCAATCTTGTCACCGTGTCCATTTATACCCGCACACTTAGTGTCGAGACCAATACCTTATGCATGTTGCTGCCTTTATACATTCAACAATGGCATCATTCCATACACATACATTTTCATTTACACATCAACTCATTTAAACACAATTGCGTATATATTATGGTCATTTACATCAACACCAAATATATGCTTAATGACTTACCTTGTGTTGGGCAAATAATCCCAAGTCGGCTACTCGATGACCTTCGATTTCCCCTTGTTGGACGCCTCTCCTTTAGGATCTTGAGCTTAAACAATTAAATCAACCCATTCAACCACTTTGTAAAATATTTGTATCACACATTAAAATTTCATTTCATAGGATACACATGACAAATTCTTATCCTTCTACCCCATGCTTTTGAACTATTTGGTTCACAACCTTAGGCTATCACCCTATTGCCAACTATCCTAATCAAGGATAGTATCACAAGTGTGTACACCCATATGGCCGAATGTGCAAGATTAAATTCAACACCACCTATGTGCTTAATTAGGTGGCCGAATATACATAAGCACATTTAGCATTTGATACATTCGACCTTAGCATAGATTTCATTAAAAGTCCCTATTAGCCACTTCACCATCAATTATCTCATCTACTTAATATTTCATACTTATCATGCTAGCCGAATATTACTTATTTAAGTTCAACACCGTTATATACCACACTAGCACCAAATATGATATCTAATTCTTCTCTTTTCTTTTCATCAAGACAACCTATATGAACCTTTAACTAATTCAAACTTCACCCTCTTAATGCCCATTATAGCCGAATGTACCAAGCATTTATCATTTTGCAACATGAATTCTATAGCATGGCGAATACTCATGCACATACACACACAACAATAAGAACTCAATGACCTAAAAATCTCCTTTTATTAAACATTTGAACTCACTCCTCTTCATGCTTCATTACAACAACATCAAAACACCAACCAAGAAAGACAACATCCATGGTTAATTTCATCTCCATCAAATAGCAAAAGAAATCTAAACCATGGGCTAGGTAGAACTTAAACTAACAACTAAAGCATGCATGCATCTCATGGAATATCATCAAACATACCTTAGTCTAGCAACCACCATAGCCGATTTTTCTCAAGCTCTTCCCCTTCTTCCCTTGCTTCTATTCGCCAAGACTACCAAAGGATGAACAACTATTTTCTTTTCTTTCTTTCTTTGTTTTTGGTCACAGCAAAGGGGGCATCTACACATTATTATTTTTTTTTGTTATCATCATTTTCTTTTTCCATTTCTTTAATACTAACTTTCTTATTTTACTGTTTCCTACATGCATCACTAGTCTAACATGTTGGAGACATGTTTCCACCCATAGCATGGCCGGCCATCATGCTCCAATTTGGCTAATTTGACATGCAAGGACAAACACTTTTCCACATGTATTAATAGGCCATTTAAAATTAGCCTATCATATTTCACCACGTCTCGCATTGATCCCTATTTTATAATTTCTCATACAATTGGTAAAATTAGAGAATGAAACTTCCACATGTGCATGTACACCCACAATAAGCATAGAATATAGCAATTAATTATTTTTATGACTCGGTTTTGTGGTCCCGAAACCACTTTCCGACTAGGGTCAATTTGGGGCTGTCACAGAGAATTTTTAGTTTCTTTGGTTTTTGAGTAGGTCATACCGTTTTAACACAAATCGATTGATGTTCACCCAACATAGCGATGAAATCAGTGACTTAATGTTAAATCGGTATGTTGCCTTGCTTATTGAAATTAAAAGAACATGAGTAAAAAAGTCTTTAAAGTAGTGAATAACAAAATGATATAAAATAGGCAGGAGACAAGAGTTAGAAATATATCGAAGCACATAACAAATATGACAATAATATTAAAAAACAATAACAATGCATGCAAGATTAAACGTAATAATAGTATCAAACACGAAAAAACAATGAATATACATATGTAATAATGATATACATAATATATATATATATACATATATATAAATAGTAATAATGTTAGAAATATACTATATATAATATTTGAAATATACATAAAGTAGTAAAATATATATAACTAGTAATGTTAAAGTATATACATAATAATATATATAAAAATATTGAAAATGTATGTACATAACATATATGAAAAATATATACATGATGTAATACGTAAAAATATAGCGTGGTGTTCAAATGTATACATGATATATAAAAATACAATATTAAAAAAATATACATGTAATAAAAGAAATGCATATATAATATAACATTAAAATATTTACATAATATATACGCATTGGAAATAATGATGTTAAAAAACTATTAACAATGTTACATAAATATATACCTATATATATATATATTAAAGACATATATATATAATAAAACATATACTTAAGATTAATAATAATGAGGATAATATTAAAAGCATATAATTAATAATAAAAATAATAAAAATAAAATATACATGATGTATATATAAACACATACCATATATATATATTAGAAGTGATAATAATAAAAAACTATTCATACGATACATAAATACGTATATATATATATATAAATAATAATGACGTTAGAAATATACAATGGTATTAGAAATATGCATACAATATTATAAAAGATATATAACTAACAATATTAAGATATATACATAACAACAAAAGTATGATATTAAGAACATATATATATATATATAATGATATGAAAAAGTATGTATATATATGATTAGAATACTTACATAATATATACCTAATATAAATACTATTAATATTAAAAAATAACTTATTAATAATATTACATAAATATATTATAATATTAAAAAATATATACGTCATATATATATATTTAGAAATAATAATAGTAGCTATAATAATAATATATTGATAATAAATAATAAGAGGAATAAAATAACAAGTAATAATATAAATAATAAAATAGCAAAAATAATATGAAAATAAACTTAAATCTGAAAAAAGGACTAAATTTGAAGCAAAAACGAAGTTTTGGGGCGATTTTAAAAAGAAACAAAGAAAAATGATCAAAATGCAACACGCACGTAACCTAAGAGGACCAAAACAACAATTACTCCTTTCCATCAAAACGCAGCGTATCAGTGGGGACTAAATTGAACACCACGAAGAATTATGGGGCCAAATTAAAAATCCATAAAGACTTAATTGTGAAGTATCAGAAAAGCGGAAGGAATGATTGCGCAAATATACCATTTTTCGTTAAAATGGGAAGGGACCAAAACGCACCATTTTGGTCCCTATAAAAGTTAAAAAATTTTTAAAAAATTCATTTGGAACCGGGGAAAGAAAAAAAAAGGGGGAGAACGAGAGAGAAAGGAGATTTACGCCATGGGCGGTCATCGTCCGATTGTCGGACCTTTGTCTGTCTGTGGCCTTGGCCAACCGTATAGTGGTGGCCTAAGTTCAAAAGGTTAGATTTTTTGTTTTTTTTTTGTTATCTTTTTTTGTATTATATTTTCATATATTTGGTGTTTTTTAATATATGTGTGTACAAAGATGAACCTAAAACAGTAGCTAAAGTAAAAATAGAATCACATTAGGTTTTTCACACCTTTGGTTCTTCGATCTTTGGTATTTGGTTTGCTTGGATGCTATTCTTGTATTTAAATGCTGATTGAATTGCTATTTTTACTCTGGAATCGAATGTTTTTTTCTTATTTTTGTGTTTGAACTGCCGAGCCCTATCAAAATATTTTGAACTTGGCTTTTTATAGCCTTTTACAATTCTTTTTTATTGTTTTTACTGTCTCTTCCCATTTACTGCTTGCAGGTACCATGGGCGGTGGAGGTGACCGATGGGCGGGTTTGCAGGACGCCGAGGCAAGTGGGGGTTAGGTCGGTGGCTGGTAGCTTTAGGGTTTTGTGATTGGGCTAGGTTATTGGGCTCCGAGTATGGGTTTGATTAGTGTTGGGCTGAGGGTGGGTTTAGTTATTGTAATTGGGTCTGGTTATTGTAATGGGCTTTGGGTTAATTTGTATGGGTAGTTGGGTTAGTTTAGTAGGTTGGTTTTTTTGTAATTAGGTTTTGGCTTAATAATTGGGCCTCTCGGGTTTGATTGTAAACAGGCCCAAAATTGGCCTATAACAGCTGCCTCTCTTTGCTTATTGTCGTGCAACGGGAATAGTGCAAAGACACAAAGAAAGGCCAATTTTGTCTGATCTTGCCGAGTCTTGACTTCTTTGGTGCTCTTCTTGTTCAAGTAGTCTCCTTCTAGTCCAACGCGTCTTGTAGCTTTAATTCAATCCACTGCATCTTCTGACATATGCCTTGTAGCTTCAATCTACTCCAATATAACTTCGAGGGTATGAAATTTGTGGCTTCGATCTGCTTCCCTATATCTTCAGAAAGATGAGATCTACAATTTCAATTTGCTCTTCTATCGCTTAGTGAGATAAGGTTTGTGGTTTTTCCTTCTGCGACTTCAGATTTGATATCCTTGATCAACTCCGCTACAACTTCAGGGAGACAAAATATGGTGTCTTCAATCAGCTCCAATCTTTATTCTTTACTCGGTATGTGATCCTGAACTCAACTCATTTCTCGCAACATGAATTGACTCTTTAAAACAGACATTAAAACAGAAATTTAAAATAGCTCAGTGCATGAGCCAAGGCTCAACTCACCTCTCGCAATATGAGTTGATTTTTGAAAACAGATATGAAAATAGAATTTGAAAATACCTCGACATGTGACCCGAGGCTCAACTCACCTCTCGCAATATGAGTTGATTTTTGAAAAATATAAATTGAAAAAAAAAGAAATTGAAAATACCTCAGCGTGTCCTGAGGCTCAACTCACCTCTCGCAATATGAGTTGATTTTTTTGATGAACAGAAATTAAAATTACCTCAGCGTGTCCTGAGGCTCAACTCACCTCTCGCAATATGAGTTGATTTTTTTGAAACACATAAATTGAAAAGCAGAAATTGAAAATACCTCAGCATGTCCTAAGGCTCAACTCACCTCTCGCAATATGAGTTGATTTTTGACAAACAGAAATTTGAAAAAAATAGATTTTGAAAATACCTCGACATGTGACTCGAGGCTCAACTCACTTCTCGCAATATGAGTTGATATTTGAAACATAAATTGAAAATACCTCGCGTGACCTGAGGCTCAACTCACCTTTCGCAATATGAGTTGATTTTTTGAAAAACAGGAATTAAAAATACCTCAGCGTGACCTGAGGCTCAACTCACCTCTCGCAATATGAGTTGATTTTTGAAAAACAGGAATTAAAAATACCTCAGCATGACCTGAGTGTAACACCCTGAATTTGGGCCTAGAAGTTTTGGGCCTTGAGCATGGGAGCGGTTGAAGGTAGCTTATAATATTCTGTTGTGCATGCAAATTTCGTTAATGAAGGCTTGTTTTAATGGTTAAGTATGTTGAGAAGTGTTGGAGAAGTCCTGGGTTTAAACTTGGACTCTAGCAAAAAAATTGGTTTAAGGTGAATCAAACCCTGGGTGTAGTAGGTAGGCCTTAAGAATATTGTTGGAGAAATTGTGACACAAAAAACCTTATGGCTTAATGGCAAGTGGCGTATGGAGCATTTGAGGGGAGGCATGGGTTCGAATCCCATAGCAAGCAAAGAGCATTTATTTTGCTAACAGGGGGCGGCAAGAGTTGGTGTTGAATTTAAACTCTGATGTTGGAGGGATCCCACATCGGAAGCTAACATAAGAGTGGATGGGAAGCTGGCTTTAAATAGAGAGAACCATGAGGAGAGTAAAGGTACCTTTCTTGGTGATCCCTTTCGCTTTATGGCGTGCTCGTTTGGGTTGGGCGTCACTATCAATTGCTTTCGGAGCGTGGATTAATCCATCTCCAATCGGTGTGTATTTATCACTACTCTTGTTGTTGGATGGCTACTTGGCCGTGATGGGCGAAGGGGCCATGTGGGCCCAATGGGCCTCACGGCCCAATTGGATAAGTTGTTTGATTGTGTAGTAAATATTGGACTAGGCTAGGTGAATCGCATATCGTGGCTAGGTTTGGGCTAAAAGGGCCACACGAGCGTGTGGGCCCATTTAATGAGAATAGGCTTTAGGCCTATTCGTATTGTTATCCATGTTTAGAATACTTTAGTTTACCAATTCTTGAAATGCCCTCGACTTGTAAAATTACCAAAGTACTCCGATTTACGTAATTACCGCTTTTACCTCGATTTACGTAATTACCATTTTACCTCGATTTACAAAATTACCGCTTTAACCTCGGCCATGTAATTACTGTTTTACCTCGATTTACGTAATTCTTGTTTTACCTCGGTTTACAAAATTACTGTTTTACCTCGATTTATAGAATTCTTGTTTTACCTCGATTTGTAAAATTACCACTTTACCCTCGATTTACGTAATTATCGTTTTACCCTCGGTTCATGTAATTACTATTTTACCTCGATTTACGTAATTACTGCTTTTACCTCAATTTACGTAATTACTGTTTTACCTCGATTTACTGTAATTACCGCTTTTACCTCGATTTGTAAAATTACTGTTTTACCCTTGATTTACAGAATTATTGGTTTACCCTCAATTTACAAAATTATCGTTTTACCCTCAATTTATAGAATTACCGTTTTACCCTTAATTGTGAAATTACTGAAATACCCCTGTAGGGTAGAATTTCCAAAATACCCCTATAGGGTAGAATTACTGAAATACCCTTATAGGATAGAATTACCAAAATACCCCTGTAGGGTAGAATTATCGAAATACCCTTGTAGGGTAGAAATATCGAAATACCCCTGTAGGGTAGAATTACCGAGATACCCTTGTGGGGTAAAATTACCATTTTGCCCCTAGGGTGTTAAATGACTGTTTTGCCCTTGTGGGCAAGTGACTGACTTGGACTGTGTGTTTGACGGATTTGATTGTGAATATATGTTGGTGATATGAATGACTTGACTATGATTGTTGGATTCAAATATGGGCATGACATTCTGCATACATGACATGTTGCATGGGTTGGGATTTTGTACGGAGGAAGCGTTCTGGTGGCTATGCCACAAATATCTGTTCTGGTGGCTCTGCCACAATATCTGTATTTGGTGACTCTGTCACAATATCTGTTGACCGATCGATGGCTAAGTGCCGATCACGCCACTAGAAAGGTGTGCCGTTGTTGTGGGCTTCGTCGATTATAGACCCGTTATTAATGGCTCGTGCCAACCTAAATATGGCTTTGTGCCATCTTGACTATGGCTTCGTGCCAAACGATTTACCGTAGCTATGTGCCTAACATATTTGTTGACGACTCTGTGTCGATCATATTTACCGAAGGCTGTGCGCCAGTTATATTACCGTCACTGATGGCTATGTGCCGAAGTTATTACGATTATCTATGGCTTTGTGCCACGATTTCGTTAGGTGGGTTTGCCACATTATCGATTCGTGGCTCGCCACAATATCTCAGATCCGTGACTCTATCACGATATTCTGCTCGCGACCATGCTGCAAATTCTATGGTGTGTATGGCGGATGGGTGGGTCGAGTTGTCTCCCACATGGTGTAAGGTTGGTACGGGTGTATACTACTGGATTGGGTTGGGATTGTATTCACATTCGATTTCGAACCGAATTCGATTCGATTTCGATTTCATTATTAATACCGATTCGATTTCGATTCACATCGATTTCGATTCGATTCGTCACCTAATTCGATTCGATTCGATTCACATTAATATTGATTTTGATTCTAATTACATCGATTCTAATTCGATTCTCATTTTGGTTCCAATTCGATAATGTTTCTTATTCGTAATGGGCTAAGGTCCATCTGTAATGTCTGTTGTAATGGGCTAAGACCCGATTGGTACCGAAATTGTAAGTAAGGTTGGGCTAGACTTTTAATTCTTTTAGATGACCTGACTGTTCCTTTTATAGTAGGGATTTCACATCGAGTTTTCAGAACTCACCCCGCTTATTAACCTTCGTAATTTCCACCTTAGATGGATTAGGGTTGCTAGGGGCTCGGAGGAAGCCACACACACCGCTTATGTTACGCTTTTATTATTACCTTTAAATTATTTTATGTGGGTTGTAGTAAAGCCGTTGCAATTTTCTCGATTTCAAATTTGGAATTTTATTTATTGTTCTTATAATTGCTAGTATTAGAACACGATTTTCCAAAGCAACTCATCGTTATTCAAAACATCACGAACCGCAATTGTTTTTAAAGTAAGTTTCATAACTACCAAGATTTTTACAAAGTTGTTAAGAATGTTATTCAAATTGAGGTTTTCTAACAAGGTTTAAAAGGGTATAAGTTTTAATTATTAAGAAGGGTTTTAATGGAAACATGGTTTTGAAAAACACTTCAATGTGACACGCCAAGTTCGAGCCAAACTTCCAGGCCGAGTTTGGGGTGTTACAATGACCATGTGTCACACACGGCTGAGACATACGCCGTGTCTCTGCCCATGTAGACAAAAATAGGCCATTTGTAAGGCCAATTTGCCACCCTTACTCATGTTTACCCATTTCATATTACAAATAGGCAGCCAAAATCATCATCCAAATGCACATTTCATACCATATCTAATTCAACCAAATTCAACATTCAAGTCAATGCCAAATACCTATTCAAATACTTATCATCTCAATTTATAAAATCATACTTTATCAAAGTATTTCTCAAGCATTAATCTCCATAAATCAATTAACCATTTGGAACTGTAAAACCACAACCATTTTCATACCAAACATGCCTAAAATAAGCCTTCACTCATGGCTACATATATACAACTAGACCTATACATTTACAAGCCATTTCTAATAGCTAAACACACATAAACATTAACATCATTTACAAGCCAACTCTCACGGCTATATTCACAACCAAAATACCATAAGTAGCCTATACATGCCATATACCAAATATACACAATTCAAAAGTACCTACTTAGGTGTTTGATAGTGATATGATGTTCTTGACGACTCCTGGATCCGAGCTAGCTTTGATTCACCATAAAACATAGACAAATAACACAAAGTAAGCTTCATAGCCTAGTAAGTTCATAAGTGAATAACTCAATTCATCAAATAAATGTAATTCAATCAATTACTCATTACCAAATAATAACCATATTAACCACAAACCTTTCTCATGTCTCAAAACATGATCAAATACCATCTCATTAAACTTTCTCAATGTAATACTCAAATAGGTTCCATACATACTTGTATCACTTTGTACTAACCTCTTTCTCAACCACATCATTCGTTTACCCTTTAAACCATTTGTAATAAAAGTTGGATACTCAAGATCTCAATCGATAAGTATCTATACCATGGCCCGTAGCCAAATCAAGTTAACTTATCCTAGAGTACCTATACCATGGCCCGTAGCCAAATTAAGTTAACTTCTCTCTGAAATACCCGTACCATGGCCTATAGCCATCGCAGAGGTCAATGGATCACTTGTCTCATTCCACATGAGCACCTCAGTAGTGCTTCACACGTTGTCCATTAACTTTTAATGTTTCCAATGTTTTCATGTCCTTGAAATCAACAGCTCTATGAGGATATATATGAGCTACCAAGCATTGTTCAATCAAATTGAAAGGTCTATTTTTCTCCAACAAAGTGCACAAGGGTCTCTGCTCAAATCAATCTTCATCACTATCAGAATTACTGTGGCAAAATCTCATGAACTCTTCCTCCCTGCTGTTTCTATCAAGTCAATGACACGTCACTCTTCATTTTCGTCTGCACATTTCAAAGATCAAACACATTAAAAGTAACATGTTTTTTGTAAATTCACCCTCATGGTCAATTCACCTTTCTGCACATTGATTAAAGTTCTACATCTTCCAGAATAATTAGTACATTTTGGTCAACTTCAAATTCCAAAATAAGAAAATTTGTAGAAAAGATAAATTTATCTACTCTTACCAGCACGTATTCAATTTTGCCTTATAGATGGGCATAGGATTGATCACCCAGTTGCAACGTAATCGTAGTAGGTCTTGCTTTCCCAATTCCTGGCTTTCTAAAAATAAACATAGGCATTAGATTCATACTCACTCCTAAATCACATAACGCCTTACCAACATAATAATTTCCAATTGAACAAGGGATAGAAAAAGTCACTAGGTTTTAACTTTAGAGGTAACGTTATTGTGAACCCTTCAGTGAGAGCAACAGTTTCAACTTCTCCCAATTTGGGCTTTTTCAACAATATGTCTTTCATGAATTTTACATAGTTGGGCATTTTCTTCAATGCTTTGACTAGGGATATGTTAATGTAAATTTGTTTTAAAACATCCAAAAATATTTTGAATTGTGCATCTTGTTTATAATTGTGGAATCATTGAGGAAATGGTAGAGCTAGTCATCCTTCATGTTACTAATATCATTTTGTTGTAGCATTTCCACCAGCAAAATGATCTGATTTTTCTATGATAGGGTGTTGTTTAACCTTTTCTGTCACAATGTGAATTTCTAGTGATTCCTTTCAGTTTGAAGAACGCTCTTATGACATTCATGGATCTCATGAATCGTACCTTCTAGCCCTATCTAGATCAATTTGTGGTAGTTTTCATTGACAACATTTTGATTTATTCAAAATCTTCAACAGAGCATGAACATCATCTTCTGATTGTTTTGCAAGTTTTATGACAAAATCATTTATATTGGAAGCTCAGTGTCACGTGTGAATATAATGTGCGATTTTTGCAATTATACACGTCGATTCAAGTAATAAAGTGATGAGTGAGCATCGTTCCCACAAGAATCAGATTGAGGACCAAAAGTGGTTAAGTTATTATAATAAAATGCGATTGATGCTATGGCAAAGTCAATAATAAATATGTAGTGGCAATTAATGGAGTAATGATATAAGCAATACGTGGAATTAATGAATAACTTGATATGCTATGGCAAAACAAGAGTAAAAATGCAATGGTAATAATGAGAATAGATATGCGAATAAAAAATAAGAGAATACATAAATAAGTTAACAAATAAGTGAAGAACCTATCAGACTTTTTGCTCGGGAAGTTAAAGAATTGAGAAATAAAAGCATAGAAGAGGCTACTTGGGAATTGGAAGAAGCTATGAAAATGCAATACTCGAACTTATATTCTAGTAAGATTTTCGGGGACAAAATTTCCCTTAGAGAAGGAGAGTTTAACAGCCCATTTTCAATAGAATCGGAACAGTGGTTTCGGAATCACCAATCTGACGAGTAAATTATTATGTTTTTATTTTTTCTTTTTGATAAAAAGACCCAAAGGTCAAACATCAATTTATTAAACCTTTCATCACCAAATCATGATTATTCTCGAGGTAATCCCATTTAAAAGTCTAATTACAATTATTAACAATAGCCTACTTACAAATAAAATAAGCTATCTTATTACAACATCTATTGGCCCACAACACCTTGGAAGAATTAAACTTCTCCAGTTGCTCACACATCACCTCGGTATAATAGCCCAACAGTGTAACATCATGACCTCTTTTGTTTATGCGGTTAACTAGACTGACACAATCAGTTTCAAAATGTACTTTATGGAAATTGAAAGCTTTTGCAAAATTAATACTTTCTTCAAGCGCTTTAAGCTTCTCCCAATCAGCTTTCATCTCCGTATCAATAGCGCCCCTCCTCCAAGCACAACCCATTCGAGTTGCGTGCAATCATCCGAAAACATATCTTCTCTGATGAAATAGTAGCATCAAAGTTGATTTTAACGATATCGCGAGAGGGTTTAATCCAACACTTTTCAATTAGAGACACCGGTAGTAAGGGATTGTAAACCAGATGATGAATCCAAAAATCTTGACTCAAGTTAGCTGTAACGCCCCAAAGTTTGTATATTTGTTTCCTTGAATTTATGACACAATTGTGTATCTACTTCAATTGTTAAGTGCTCTGGGTGAGTGTGAGAGTTCTTAAGTTCAAGGCTTGTCTTGGGAAAATTTTTTGTATTTTCCTGAACAAAACCTTGTCTCTAGTCAGTAGGCTTATAATTAAATGTTGATAAATATGTCAGTATGGGCCTGCTGGTCTGGTGGGTCAGTGGAGTGTAAATAAGCTAGAAGTCTGAAGTTCGAGTCCTTGCACAAACAAGGGTTTAATTTTGCTACCTGTGCCATAAGGGTGTTTTGGTTTAGCTAAAAATGCTGAAGTGTTTGAGTGAAATTTGAATTTGGTAGTTGAGAGGAAGTGGTGGTCAATTTTGGACAATGGAACTAAGGATATGGGGAGAAAAATTAGGTGTAAGGAGTTTGAAAATATCTGAAATTGGGTGGTTGTAAATTCAGCTCTCCTTCCTCACTCTTTTAGATTTTCTAACGGTTTTCGTCTCTGCCAAAACCTCTGCTGATTTTGTTTCCTTCCTCTTACTTCTCTTTTTGCAAATTCAGCTTTTCACTCTGGTTCTCAAGTTTTGCTATCATTTTTGCTCTTCCCAAATCCCCCTTACTGCCAAAGTTTGTTCTTTTCTCTGGTGGTGAGTTGTTTCTCAATTTCCCTATTACCAAATTCTTGACACTCCCACATTCTCTCTATTTCATTGATTTTTATTTTCTCTCCAATTTGTCTTCTTTCTGTACAACATTGGCTACATTCGGTTGGTAAGTTGATAGGTAAGAGGATTATGCCTCATTTGTGTCGGATAAGTTTTTCTTTTATTAGTTTGTGAAGTTCCTAACTCTTCATTAGTGTTGAATTCTTGTTTTGGCAGTCGGAAATCGCAAGGAATGTGGTTTCCCTTAGGACCATAGTTAAGAACTTTAGGAGCGTTAAGCGTAAGCAACGAATTTGGAGATTGATTGTTGTGGGTTTAATGGTAGTGGTTTACTTTTGAATCGTGACTGATTTTGGACTTTGGATTGTCATTTTTAGGTGCTGGTTATCTCAGGAGATATTGCATACCAAAATTGTATCAGGTGTGTACCTACAAACTGAAAATGGTAATTGGCAAAAAGCCCCAAATGGGCTTGTCAACGCCACATGGCATGTGGCCGCCAGTGTGGTAGGCTGTGTAATTGAACATGGGTGTGTGATCGATGAGACAGGTCGTGTACGATACACGGGCCGAACCAAATTGGGTGGTGTGTGCCACATGGGTAAACCACATGGGATTGTGAGATTTTTGGGTCAGGCCGTGTGATCTACAAGGCCAAGGCCATTTTGGGCTATGTGGGCCACACGGACGTGTTGGGCCACACGGGCCTACAACATGGGCGTGTGAGTCCATCTCCACTATTTTGTTACTAATGTTGCACAAGTCACCCGAGACGACTCTGAACCTACTGTAGGGTTGGTAAGCTTACCTAGACCCCTAATTGACTAAAATGACTGTAAGACTGATATATATATATATATATATACATGTTAGCGAGCATGATGATATTTAATGAGCTAATATGGTATGCAGTGTTTCCATGATATAGCATGCCATTACTGTATGTTACATTGCATTAGGTTGCGGTTGGTATTATTCGGAGGAAGTGTACAGAAAGGCCTTGGGCCTAATTTACTGGCAACTCAGTTGCAAACTACTGTCTAGTGCCGCATTCGGTACTTTTTGGAGTGTAGGGATGGGTGGGTTGATTATATCCCCACATGGAGTGTAGGGTTGGACGGAGATGGTGTGTAGGGGCTGGCTGGGTAGGAATTTTGTGATTGTATATTTGTTACTGTATTGATTGCTGATACTGAAATGGGCTAACGCCCTAACTAAAACTAAATCTAATACTAAAAGGGCTTAAAGCCTAGACTGTGACTGGATTTTGTTTGCTTGTTTTAAATGGGGATTATACACTGAGTTTTCGTAAACTCACCCCTTTGATTTATCTATACATGTAATCCCTAGGCGTGGGCGGATCGGTGCGGCGGAGGGCTCAGCGATGGCCACACAACCTTATTTGACTCTTTTTAGTACTTAATTATGATTTTAAGTTTTGTTTGGAAATTTTATTGTAAATATGTCCTCTATGGATTTTTCTTAAATTTGGGATTTTTATTGGTTATGGATTATAGCTACTAGTTTTAGGAAAACTCAAGTTTTCCAAAGAACCAAACATTTTAACAAATTACTTATGAATACGTAGACTATTTTAAAAGCTTCCGCATAGAATAAATGTTTTAAAAGATTTCGAATGATTAATGAACATGATAATAGAATTAATAATTAATAATGAAAAGATTCTAAACGGAAAATGTTTGAAGTAAAGTTACAGTTTTCAACAGAAGTTACGGTTTTCAAATCCATTAACATGTGACACTATCAAAATCGGCCATAACGACTAGACCGAGTTTAGGGTGTTACATTTAGTGCTATCAGAGTCAGGCTGCAAAACCTGGCTGTGGATGTGGGTTTTTAAGACGTGATTTCTGAGAACTGATTTCTAAATGTTTTTATTGAAAGTGTGGTACACCGAGTCTCTAGCACCGACTCAGTAAGTTTTTTGAAATTGTGAATTAACTGAAATTGTTTTTGATAGTATATCTTGAAAGTACTATAGGTAGTATATACTAAGACTACTATAGATAGACTGTATTGAAAACACTTAAAATAGTGTACACTGAGACTGAAGTAAAATTGATAGACATTGATTGACACTGCGATGTACGAAACAAACTTTACGCTTCTGATACAGTTTTAATAAAATATCTGTTAATAAACACTGGAACTGTAAACTAGTGCATAAAACTGTTACTACAGATAAAACACAATTAGACGATAAGCACCAGAGGTACTCACGGACAGGGTACAAGAGGCCATGGTAGAGGCTGTAGAGGTGCTCGAGCTGGGTCTTCGTCATCTAGCAATCTGCATAATTTGGATACTAGTGAGACACTAGCTTTTCCTGTGACTGAGACTGGATCGCGTGATCGATCGACTGGGGACGAGTACTGTCCCAGGCCATGTTGAGGATTTTAGAAAGCGCCGAATACTGGAGCTGGAGGCTGCGGGTCAGTTACAGAACGACTCTGGTCTAACGGAGCTAAACTTTTCAGGGGCATTGCTGGAGTTGCCCCTAATATGGCTGAGTACTGGATAGACGCCATAGAGAGGATTATAGATGATCTGTACTACACTCCTAAGCAGAAATTAAAGGTTGTTGTATCACTGCTACGTGATGAGGAATATCAGTGGTGGCTCACTGTTAAGGAGGGCACTCAGCCTGATCGACTGACCTGGCAAATCTTTAAGGCTGCTTTCCAGGGGAAGTATGTGGGGACCAATTATGTAGATGCCAGTAGGAGGGAGTTCCTAAATCTGACTCAGAGAGATAGATCGGTGGCCGAGTATGAGGCTGAATTTTTGAGTCTGAGCCGCTATGCGCAAGGTATGGTGGCAACTGAGTATGAGCGACGTGATTGCTTCGAGGATGGCCTCAGGGATAATTTGAGGGTTCTGATAGCTCCACAGAGGGAGCGAGACTTTGCTGCACTGGTTGATAAGGCGAAGATCGCTGAGGAAGTAAAGCGCACTGAGCACAAAAATCGAGAGAGAGGTAGGAGCAATAGGGATTCGAAGCCCTCAAGTTCCATTCAGAGGCCTAAGAAAAAGGTCAGAGTTGATGGGCCAATCAGATTTGGGGCTCTTAATGCTGCTGTTGGGCAGCCGCCGTATACTGACTGTGGTAGACGCCATCGTGTTGGAAAATAACTGGGGCTTGTTTGACGTATAGTTCATTAGAGCAACGTATTAGAGAGTGTCCGCAGAGGTCCGATCAGATGCAAGCTCCGAGTACTGGTACTGCACCACCACTGAGAGCAGTTTAGCAGCCACCAAGAGGTCGTGGTCAGGCCAAAGGTGGTAATGGGTTAGGCTATGGTTAGAGAGCACTGGGGAAAGGTACTGATCATACTGAGGCGAGGCAGCCGATTTTAGTTTATGCTGCATGTCGCCGAGAGGATGGAGATGCTCCGTACGTTATCATGGGTACGTTACTTATTTATAATGTACCTTATACTGCACTGATAGTTATAGGATCCACTCACTCTTATATAGCTGTACTGTGTCCGAGAACTTGGGTATCTTGGTTGAGAGCACTGCGAGTGAGGTAACTATACGGAGTCCGCTGGGACAATCAGTAAGGGTAAATAAGTTGTTTAGGGACATTCCTATAGAGGTTCAAGGGGCTATTTTCCTGGCCAATCTGATGGAACTGCCTTTTGGAGAGTTTGATCTGATACTGGGAATGGACAGGTTGGTTAAACACTGAGTGAGCTTAGATTGTGCCATAAAAAAGGTTGTACTGAGAATTGAGGTGGATAGCGAGGTAGTCGTAATTGGGGAACGTCGAAACTACTTATCGAATGTGATTTCTGCATTGAGGGCGGAAAAGTTGGTTCGTAACGGATGTGAGGCGTATCTAGCCTACATCAGTGTTTCAGATTATACACTACAGGAAAATAGACTTTTAGCGGCGTTTTTTTTTTGCCTTTAGTGGCGCTTTTCGAAGCGCCGCAAAAAACGTCGCTATATGCAGCGCCACAAAAATTAGCGGCGTTTTTTAGAAAAAAACCCCGCTAAAGACCAGGACCTTTAGCGGCGCTCTTATAAGAACGCCGCCAAAGACCAGGACCTTTTTTAAAAAATGCCGCTAGAAACCAGGACCTTTAGCGGCGCTTTTATAAAAACGCCGCTATAGACCTGTACTTTTAGCGGCGCTTTTATAAAAAAAATGCCACTAAAGACCAGGACCTTTAGCGGCGCTTTTATAAAAAACGCCGCTAATTTGCCTAGTTTTGCAATATGTATTTTTACACCTATATCCAACCCTCCTGCAAGAAATTCAATAAAAAACAGCAAATATACCATGAAATCCAACAAAACCAAGACACACAAATTTAAATAATACAAAATTATACGAAAAATATATTATATAAATTGTAAATGAATATTCAAAATATTCTTAAAATAATGTTAAAAGTTACAAGACAACAAATGTCTATGATGGCGGATTTTGAAATTGGTGGAACATAGTCATCATAGACCAAGTCTCTTCTTTGGAGTTCATTGTATTTCTGTTCGCTCGCCTCCTCGCCGCCTCCGCCTAAGTTGAGAAATTTTCTCATTTGTGCTAGCTTGTACCGAACTATCGATCTTTTAACCTCGAACTTCACTTGACTTTGACTCCGGAAGGCATGTAATGGTGCGAGGTGGATCCAAAATATTGGGTCGGGTTAACACGGATCCTTGAAATCTAACCCACCATACCTTTCAGACCCAAAACTTCATTAATAATTATGTTATCAATATCCTCAAAATTAACAGAACTATCACCAAAGCGCCGCTTCATACTCGCCTTCTTATCTTTTAGTTTCTCCTAATAAATTAGTTAAAGAGTTAGAAACGAAATATACAATAAAAGGAATACAACATAACATTATTTAAATTACACTAATAAAAATGACTAATTAAAACATTATAATTAAATATTATAAATATTTATAATGAATCAATTTTATTAAGTAAATATACCATAATTTCGCGAATTTCGGATGACATCGAGTTCCATCTTTTTTCACGTGCGTAATGTCAAAAAGTTGAAGCGCCCAACTTTTTGACGACGAGGCTTCCTACAATATAGTAGTAAAAATATTATTTAATAGTAAAAAGTTATTAATACTTGATAGATTCACTACAGGAAAATAGGGCTTTAGCGGCGTTTTTAGTGGCGTTTGAACAAAAACGCCAGAATATTTACATTCATGGCGTTTGCAATAAAACGCCGCAAAAAAAGAATAATAGCGTTTTTATCCAAACGCCGCTAAAATCGAGCAATAGCGGCGTTTTATTCAAACGCCGCTAAAAACTGAACAATAGCGGCGCTTTTGGAAAAACGCCGTTATAGGTCGAGGTTTTAGCGGCGCTTCTGGAAAAACGCTGCTATAGGTTGGGGTTTTAGCGGCGCTTTTGGAAAAACGCCGCTATAGGCCAATGTTTTAGCGGCGCTTTTGGAAAAACGCCGCTATAGGCCGATGTTTTAGCGGCGCTTAACGCCGCAAAAAAGTAATTTAGTTTATGGGTTATGGTTTAGTGTTTAGGGCCTAAAGTTTAGGATTTGAGATTTGGGGTTTGGAATTTAGAGGTAAATATGGTAAACTACTTAACTTGTGTATCTTGGATTTTTTTATAATATAAATCTAAATAAGATAAATATAAATTATTATTTTAAAAATAGGTACATATATATGTTTTAGGGTTATGCTATTAGGGATTAGAGGTTATGATTAATGATAAAAAATTAATTTATTTTAGAGTTTTGGTAAGCATTAAGATTCTATTTGAATTACTTTTGTCCCTTGTTATATATATATATATATTAAACTTCTAATATATATTAAGATTATAATATATATTTAGGTGTAAGTTTAGGTTAAGGGTTTAAGGAAATGATACTATTAGCTAGCTAGAAATTAATCAAGAACATTTGGATTTTACTAAGATTCAAGCTATTTTGTATATACTCATATTATTTAATATAAGAATATAAACATATATACATGTGTGTTTTAATTTGTACTACACTAACATCGGCCACACGAATTCCAAAAAATATGTCTACGAATATTATAGTTAATTAGGGTTAATAGTTTTTAAAGTACACTTTATAGTTTGGGCTTTATGGTCTAGGAGTTATGGTTGGTTTAGGGGTTACCGAATGGTTTTGGGGTTTAACGTTTGGGGTTAGGGTTTTGTGTTTGTGGTCCAAGGTTTAGGGTTTAGAGTCCAAGTTTAGGGTTTTAAATTTAGAGTATAATTTTGGATTTTAATGTAGAAGATAAATGTATATAAGATAAATATATATAAATTATTATTTTAAAAATATATAAATATATATATGAAAAGTGGTTTAGTGTGCAATTGTGTACATGAACTGTAATTTGATCTAGATCTTGTAAAATATTTAATTAATTTTGATATAATAAATAGCATCATGTTTTTATTTAATTAATTTATATGCATACATAATATGTATTTTAAAATGTGTATTAAATCAAAATAAAATTTTAACTATAGTTAGGGTTTAATTAGAGTGTAAGTTTATAGTTTGAGGTTTAAAGTTTAAGGTATATTATTATTGAAGACTGAACCAATATTTAGAATTTTATGATATTCTTGTAATTTGTACTAAACCTAATATATTGAAGATTGAAATATATATTTTGTACATCATCTGTAACATTATTTAGATATAATTTAAAAGAAATTCTAAATATATATAGTTTTAAATTTTGATCAATTTTTATAAAATATTCACGTATTAGGCATGTTTATACATAAAACGCCGCAAAAGATAGGAAATAGCGGCGTTTTTTTAGAAAACGCCATAAAACTTCAATATACATTAGAGTAAAACGACATCGTTTCCTCTGAATAGTAGCGACTTTAGCGGCGTTTCTAATATAAACGCCAGAACTCGTATTAGAACGGTGTCGTTTTGTAGTGTAGATAAAAGGGCGTTAGTGGCGCTTTACTGAAAACGCCGCAAAAGGGCTCATTACCGGTGTGTTTCTGAAAACGCCACAAAATTTCCTTATTTGAAACGGCGTCGTTTTTTCTCTTCTGTGGTTTATGCCCTTTACCCGAAATCAGTTTCGATTTTTGCTAAGTAATTTTCCCCCATTTCGTCTCTTCCTTCCCTAAATCCCTAAAACAGAAAACCCCTCTTTCTTTTTCCCCAAATCATCCCCTAATTCCCCAAACCCGAAATCCCTAACATTTTTCCCAAGTCCCCTTTCTTTCCCTTAATCTGTTCCCCCATCCCCGAAATCCCTAATTATTTTCCCTTTCCTCTCGTCGATGGTGATATGCTTCATATTTAGGGTTTTAGCCCAATGATCATCAACTGAAAAACATACAAGAAGAAAGCCCTATCGATTCATTTTATCGACAAATCAGGGTTAGTTGATTCGTACAAAGCTCAATTTCTGAATGTTATGAAAAAGTAGCAAAGCACTTCTCTCTCACTCGATTTCGTCTAAACCAGAACCAGAAGAGCCAACTCTTCATACGTCAACTATTCACCGATTGATCCTAAACTTTCTGGTAACTGCTAAGCCATATCGCTTTTTTCTTTTACTTTATTCGTTGGGTCCTTGAAGCTTCAACAGTATTTCTTTTCTTTCCTTAAAATATCGTCAATGATGAACTGGCGGTAAGGTCAGCCTATTGAATTCGAAAATATTACTTAAACCAAAAGTCACCTTATAGAACACTGAATTTAGTTCAACTATGGTCTAAACCAATTAATCTAATCTTTCAGTTTTTGCGTGTTAAAGCAACTCAACTTTCGTACTTGGGGTGTTTGTTTTGTTTTGTTTTATTTTCCTTGTGTGGTTTTGTTTGTTTGTTTTTTCATGTGTTACTTGCCTTTTTTTTTTTGGTTTGAAATGGTTTGAAATGGGTTTGATCTGGATGGTTATACCCTTGTTTTAAGTAAACCCAATACGGGGCCTGGTGTTTCTAGTGCTGTTTTTAACTTAACCACCACAATTATTGGTGCTGGAATCATGGCTTTAGCTGCTACTATGAAGGTTCTGGGGCTTGTTTTAGGGAATTTTTTGGATAAACCTGGTTGGGATTTTGTCTGAAATTAGTGTCGAGATGTTGATTAGGTTTGCAATTTCTTGTAAAGCTAGATCTTATGGGGAAGTTGTGCAAATTGCAATGAGGAGAACTACTAGGGTTTTGTCTGAGATTTGCATAATTGTCAACAATGCAGGTGTCCTGATAGTTTATTTGATTATTATGGGTGATGTTATGTCTGGTTCGGTTCGTCATATTGGGGTTTTCGATAAGTGGTTAGGACATGTTTTTTGGGATCATAGGAAGTTATTGGTTCTTGCTCCACTTTGCGTGTTAGATAGGATTGATTCATCGAGCATGACTTCGGCTACTTCGGTAGCTCTCGCTGTTGTTTTTGTTGTGGTTTGCTTTGCTGTTGCATTCATTAAGCTTATTGAGGGGAAGATAGAGGCTCCAAGGATGAGCCCAGATTTTACGTTCCCTGATTAAGCTTATTGGATCTACTATGATCCCAAATATATGGACAGCTTTCAAATTTACTGGAGCAACAATAGCTGTTTCCTTAGGTTTTACGTTCCCTACTCTAATTGCATTGAGGATAAGTCAGCAAGAAGAGAGCATGAGCTTGAGCAGAGTAGAAAAATTTTTGTCGTGGTTAATGTTAATCTTGGGTGTGATAGTTAGCATTTTTGGGATAATAGGAAATATTTATACCAAATTGCAATGATAATATGTATACAATGTAACTTCTTGCCTTTTAATGGTATTGAGCTTGGTCCTATTTCTCCTCACAATGGTCTTCATTAGGGTGATGTTACTTACTTGTCTTTCCTAGAATTTTAACTATGATTTTTAGTGGAAAATCCGCAACTTTTGTTATTCCAACAAAACCATCCCTTTGTCCCTTATTTGTCTCTCTTTTATATTTTCTCTATTTTTTACTTAATTCGGATTTTTAATTTTCGTTCTCATGATACCATTGTTGACGTAGCTTTATTTTTAGTAATTCTTGTAGCTTCGATTTTTTTATCATTTTATTTGTTTATTCCCACCTGTTATTAGCAAATATAATTAATATTATACCAATCATTAAATATTGTTTATTTTAGAACTTATTTGATTGTTTTGTCGACTGTAAATGACTTCGCTCTTCAAATGCAATGAGTAGGAAGTCTCTCGACATTATTAGAGATCAATCCCAAGCATCTCCAAATAAACCCTCAAGAAAACATTTCCAATTCAATCAAGGTAAACATTGTCTTCCCTAACATTTATGTTTCTTTCAACATATTTTTCCTTTTATGTTTTTTATGTTTATGATGAAAGATTCAACATCTCTAGAAACTGAATCATACATTTTTCTCGCTAGGATTAGCAATCTAGTATGAATCATGTAGAAGCTTACTTATCTTTTATTTGCAAGAAATGATTTAGGTAATGGAAGATGTATGCCTGTGTGTTTGTGTCTCTATATATGTATGTATTTGGTACTAGATGAAAGCTTTACTCCAGCTTTTGAAATATAGACCGTGTTTTGCATACATTGATCATTTTCGCTCTTTTCCTTGAATACATGGTTCTCTTGAAACTAAATGCTCGGTACTTTCTCGCAAATTCTGTGATTCTTATTAGATAAGTTATAAATCAACAGATTATGTTAGTTTTGATCAAGGCCTCTGTAAACATAAAGTTGGTATTCGTTAGGAGAAGTTAATGTTTATGAGTTTTGTGGAGTATGATTTCGCACATGCAGAGTTGGTTTGTTTAAAGTGTGCATTTTCATGTTTACATACTAATGGTGATTCCTTTTTTGTTTTTTAGATGTTCTTTTGGTCTGTTTTCATGTTTCTATCAAACTTATGTGTTTACTGTGCAGTTTTGCCATATTTTGCTAAGGTGTATAGCTTCATTGGCAGTGTCTTTGATCTTGGTACAAGTGGGCACTTGCAAAACTGATATAGGTAACGTTCTTATATTTGCTTAAACTGAAATATATTTGGTGTTACTCTTATAATCTTACATCTGTTCAAGGTACTATCGAGCACCTGAATTAATATTTGGTGCAACTAAATACACCACAGCCATTGGCATTTGTTCTAGGTACGTACAAGTTTCGTTGCTAAAATTTTTCCTTATTTCTATGCATTTTCACTTTAAATTACTTAACAAATATTACTTTTTGACTCCACCTCTGCTTTCTTTGGTGAGAGTGGAGTAGACCAGCACGTTTTATTAAGGTAGGCTTTATTTCAAAATTCTATTCAATAATAGTTTTATCATGATGATTTTGGAAAAATTAATATTTTGGGGTTGCGATTTTGTAAAGATTTAATTGCTAGTTCTTTGGAGTAGAACTATTTTGTTTCCAAATTAATTTTAAATATTTGGTTCAACTTAATTATTATTTGATTCAACTTAAGTATGAATAGGTATGAATTAATTTTATTACCGTAGCTTGCTTGTCCATTAAAATTACAACAATAGCTAACTTTCTCTCCAACCTTATTTTAAATATTTTAAAGATTCAAAGTATATAGGTGGAAACTCGACCGGTTGCCTTATATCGAATGCAAGATATAATGGATCCTCCCTAGGTGTAACAACGCCACGTATGATGAATCTTAAAAATTCAAAAGACTTGAAAAAGTTCTATCGAGCTCATTTACTATTGAATATTTCTATAACCTTAATTTATTTCCAATTTACTTATAAAAATTACACTACGATTCTTTTTTGATATTATTATATTCAAATTACTATTTTTTATATTAATAATGTTTTATTTTAATATTTAATATTTTAAATTTCTTTAAAAGTTATAACTACTTTTATCAAAATTACAACAATAGCTGACCTTCTCTCCAACCTTATTTTAAATATTTTAAAGATTCAAAGTATATAGGTTGGAAACTGACGGGTTGCCTTATATCGAGTGCAAGATATAATGGATCCTCCTAGGTGTAACAACGCCACGTATGATGAATCTTAAAAATTCAAAAGACTTGAAAAAGTTCTATCGAGCTCATTTACTATTGAATATTTATATAACCTTAATTTATTTCCAATTTACTTATAAAAATTAAACTACGATTCTTTTTAATATTATTATATTCAAATTACTATTTTTATATTAATAATGTTTTATTGTAATATTTAATATTTTTAAATTTCTTTAAAAGTTATAACTACTTTTATCAAAATTACAACAATAGTGACCTTCTCTCCAACCTTATTTTAAATATTTTAAAGATTCAAAGTATATAGGTTGAAACTGACGGGTTGCCTTATATCGATTGCAAGATATAATGGATCATCCCTAGGTGTAACAACGCCACGTATGATGAATCTTAAAAATTCAAAAGACTTGAAAAAGTTCTATCGAGCTCATTTACTATTGAATATTTATATAACATTAATTTATTTCCAATTTACTTATAAAAATTAAACTACGATTCTTTTTTGATATTATTATATTCAAATTACTATTTTTTATATTAATAATGTTTTATTTTAATATTTAATATTTTTAAATTTCTTTAAAAGTTATAACTACTTTTATCAAAATTACAACAATAGCTGACCTTCTCTCCAACCTTATTTTAAATATTTTAAAGATTCAAAGTATATAGGTTGAAAACGACGGGTTACCTTATATCGAGTGCAAGATATAATGGATCCTCCTAGGTGTAACAACGCCACGTATGATGAATCTTAAAAATTCAAAAGACTTGAAAAAGTTCTATCGAGCTCATTTACTATTGAATATTTATATAACCTTAATTTATTTCCAATTTGTTAGAATTAAGTGACCCAAATTCTTATTTAAATAAAATACGATGGAAAATAAAATAAAAGTAAAATCCATATAGAACTAGACTTCTTTTATTTTATTTTAGAATAAGGTTTTAAACCTTATTAAACTCCATCTATTTTATATTGATTAGGATAAGGTGTTTCAATCCTACTAGAATATGGCTTTGCAAGCCTATAAATAGACATAGTCTATTCCTCTTGTATTAGAGTAAAAATTTTTCGACATAGTGAATTTTCTTCTCCTCTTGCCGTGGTTTTTTTCCGAAAGGGTTTCCACGTAAAATTTATGTGTTCTTTATTTTATTTATTTTATTCTATTTTATTTTTCACAAATTGGTATCGAGCTTAGGGTTATTCATCTCGATCACGGTAATGGCGTCTTTGAAGTATGAAATTCATTGTTGGATCGCAACACCGATTTGCGTTGTGGCAAATTAAGATGCAAGCAGTTCTTGCAGATGGATCTAGAGGATGCCCTGCTAGGATAGATAAGATGCCTTCGACATTAATGATGAAGAGAAGAAGCGTAAGGATCGAAAGGCATTAACACAATTACATCTCGCATTTGTCCAACGAAATTTTGCGGGATGTGATGAAAGAGAAAATCGCCATTGCATTATGGAAGAGGCTAGAACAAATATGTATGTCGAAAACTCTAACAAGCAAGTTGCATATGAAGCGGCGTCTTTATGCTCATCGTTTGGAGGAAGGTGCGTTCAGACACTAACACTTAACAAGTGTTTAAAGAAATTCTCTCAAACTTGGAGGCCATGGAGGTTCAAGATGATAAGGAAGATCTAGGGTTGATTCTACTTTGTTCGTTGCCTGTCTTATTCAACCTTTAGAGACACGATTTTATATAGCCGCGAGTCTCTCACAGTTGATGAGGTTTATGATTCTTTAACCTCGTATGATAAGATGAAGCATCTTGTGGTTAAACCCAACTCTCGGGAGAGGGTCTCATTGTTCGTGGGAGACAAGACCGAATATTGATGATGATCGTGGTAGAACACAGAACGGAATCCTCGTGGTAAATCTAAGGGTAGATCGAAATCTTCAAACAGAGGTAAAACTTGCAACTTCGCAAGAAGAAAGGGCACATTAAATCTGAAAGTGCTATAAGCTACAAAATAAGATTAAAAGGAGGCTGCGAATCAAAAGGGAAAACAAATGTAAAATTCGGTGAAGTCGATGTTGTAGAAGACTACAGCGATGGTGAACTTCTAGTTGCTTCATCAATGATTCTAAAGTAAGCGAGGAGTGGATACTTGATTCAGTCTGCACCTTCCACATGAGTCCCAATCGGGATTGGTTTACAACTTATGAAACAAGATTCAAGGTGTTGTTTTGATGGGAAATAATGCTTCATGTAAAATCGCAGTGTTGGAACAATTAAAGTTAAGATGTTTGATGGAGTTGTCGAACACTTAGTGACGTGCGGCATGTTCCGAATTGAAAAGAAATTTAATTTCGTTGAGTACTCTTGATTCAAAAGTGCAGATACACAGTGAAAGTGGGGTTTTAAAGATTTCAAAGGGTCCCTTGTTGTGATGAAAGGGCAAAGAAAGATTGCCAAGTTATATGTTTCTGTGGTTCTATATTATCGGTGATGCAATTGCCGCTTCCTCTTCCTTGTCGATGATGATATTACTAAACTTTGGCATATGCGCCTAGGGCATATGAGTGAGAATGGCATGGCGTAATTAAGCAAAGAGGACTTCTTAATGGGCAAGGAATTTGCAAACTGAATTTCGTGAGCCTTGTGTTTTTGGGAAGCAAAGAGAGTTCGATTCACTAGAGGAATCCATAACACGAAGGAAACGTTGGAGTATATCCATTCGATCTGTGGGGCCGCCCGAGTGCCTTCGAGAGGTGGAGCTAATTATATGCTAACCTTTATTGATGATTTTTCCGAAAAGTTTGGGCGTTCTTCCGAAGCGAAAAGCGATGTGTTTTCCACATTTAAGTCTTGGAAAATTATGATTGAAAAGCAGACGGGAAAGCAGATAAAATACCTCCGCATGCAGACAATGGCTTAGAGTTCTGCTCGATGAGTTTAATAGATTGTGCAAGTCGAAGGATCATGAGACACTTGACGATTCGTCATACTCCACAACAAAAACGGCGTTGCGTAACGAATGAACGAACGATCATGGAGAAGGTTCGATGTATGTTGTCAAATGCCAACTTATCAAGTCATTTTGGGCGTAAGCAGCCTCTCATCGCATGTTTTTGATCAACCGATCTCCATCCGCTGCCATTGAGAAAAGACTCCACAAGAGTTATGGTCCGTAATCCCGCTAATTATTCTAATTTAAAGATTTTTGGGTGTCTGCGATGCTCATGTTGATAATGGAAAATTGGAACCGAGATCCATTAAATGCGTTTTTCTTGGTTATAAAGTGGTGTAAAAGGCTATAAGTTATGGTGTCCTGAAAATAGAAAAGTTGTGATTAGCAGAGATGTTGTTTTTGATGAAACCGCTATGCTACCTAACTTATCTCTTAAAGACTCTTCCAATAAAGAAAACCAAAAAGCAGTGGAGCATCGATTAATCTGTAATCAACTCCTCAAGCCAAGACAAAATTGAGAATAGAGTTGCTTCTTCACCGCAATACTCTATCGCCAAAAACAGACAAGAAGAGAAATTAAACCTCCAAAGAAGTATCTTGAGGTTGATCTAGTTGCTTATGCTTTAAATGTGGTGAAGATATAGATGCTAATCAAGAGCCATTTAATTATTCGAGGCGATTAGTCGTGAAGACTCGAGAAAAGTGGATGTTTGCTATGCAAGAGGAGATGGAATCACTCCACAAAAAGCAGAACATGGGATCTTGTAAAACTTCCTAAAGGTAAAAAGGCATTCGTTGTAAATGGGTGTTTAAAAGAAAGAAGGGACTCGTGAGTTGAAGAACCCGGATATAAAGCAAGGCTTGTTGCAAAGGGTTACAGATCAAATTCGTGAGTGGACTTCACAGATGTGTTCTCTCCGGTTGTTAAGCATAGTTCGATTCGAGCTTTGCTTGGTATTGTGGCCATGCATGATTTGGAGCTTGAGCGGTTAGATGTAAAACCGCATTTTGCATGGAGAACTTGAGGAAGATATTTACATGCAACAACCAGAGGGTTTTATAGTCTCGTAAAAAGAGGACTATGTTTGCTTGCTGAAAAAGTCCCTTTACGGTTTGAAACAAATCACCAAGACAAGTGGTACAAGAGGTTTGATTCCTTTATGACTTCTCATGATTTCAAAAGAAGTAGTTTTGAGTTGTGTCTACTTTAAGAAAAAGCAGTTGATGGTTCTTTTGTGTATCTACTTCTTTATGTTGATGACATGTTGATAGCGAGAAAAGATAAAAGAGAGATAAGAAAGGTTAAAGCCCAACTAAGTGAAGAATTTGAGATGAAAGATTTAGGACCAGCAAAGAAGATACTTGGTATGGAGATTCTCGAGATAGAAAAGCAAGTAAATTGTACCTAAGTCGGAAGGGGTACATTGAGAAAGTTCTTTGCGTGTTCAATATGCAGAGTGCTAAGCCTATTAGTACTCCTTTAGCGACCCATTTCAGACTTTCATCGGCCTTATCTCCTCAATCGATAATGAGATTGAGTACATGTCACATGTTCCATACTCTAGTGCAAGAGGATCTCTCATGTATGCTATGGTTTGTTCACGCCCGATTTATCATATGCGATCGGCTGATTAGCGAGATACATGGCGAATCTCGGTAAAGAACACCGGAAAGCGATTCAATGGATTTTAAGATACTTACGAGGCACTACTAATGTTTGCTTACAGTTTGGAAGAACTAAAGATGGAGTTATAGGGTATGTTGATGCTGATTTTACTGGAGACCTTGATAGAAGAAGATCTCTCACGAGTTACGTCTTTACAATCGGAGGTTGTGCAATCAGTTGGAAAGCCACTTTGCAGTCTACAATTGCTTTGTCTACCACTGAAGTGAGTACATGGCGATTATTGAGGCTTGTAAAGAAGCTATTTGGTTGAAGGGACTATTTAGTGAACTCAATGAAGACCTTCAAATCAAGACGAGATTTTGTGACGATCAGTGCCATCTTTCTTACAAAAGATCAAATGTTTCATGAGAGAACAAAACACATTGATATTCGGTATCATTTTGTTCGTGATATTATTGCTCGTGGTGATATTGTTGTGAGCAAAATTAGCACTTATGAAAATCCTGCAGATATGATGACTAAGTCACTTCCTATAACCAAGTTTGAGCATTGCTTAGACTTGGTTGGTGTTCATTGTTGAAGTTAAACCCTTAAGGGTTTTTGGAAGAGGTGAAGAATTTGTTTATTGAAAGTTCGCGATGAAGAACTTGTTCATTAAGAATTTGTGTCAAGGTGGAGATTGTTAGAATTAAGTGACCCAAATTCTTATTTAAATAAAATACGATGGAAAATAAAATAAAAGTAAAATCCATATAGAACTAGACTTCTTTTATTTTATTTTAGAATAAGGTTTTAAACCTTATTAAACTCCATCTATTTTATATTGATTAGGATAAGGTGTTTCAATCCTACTAGAATATGGCTTTGCAAGCCTATAAATAGACATACTCTATTCCTCTTGTATTAGAGTAAAAATTTTTCGACATAGTGAATTTTCTTCTCCTCTGCCCGTGGTTTTTTTCCCGAAAGGGTTTCCACGTAAAATTTATGTGTTCTTTATTTTTATTTATTTTATTCTATTTTATTTTTCACACAATTTACTTATAAAAATTAAACTACGATTCTTTTTTGATATTATTATATTCAAATTACTATTTTTTATATTAATAATGTTTTATTTTAATATTTAATATTTTTAAATTTCTTTAAAAGTTATAACTACTTTTATCAAAATTACAACAATAGCTGACCTTCTCTCCAACCTTATTTTAAATATTTTAAAGATTCAAAGTATATAGGTTGAAACTTGACGGGTTGCCTTATATCGAGTGCAAGATATAATGGATCCTCCTAGGTGTAACAACGCCACGTATGATGAATCTTAAAAATTCAAAAGACTTGAAAAAGTTCTATCGAGCTCATTTACTATTGAATATTTATATAACCTTAATTTATTTCCAATTTACTTATAAAAATTAAACTACAATTCTTTTTTGATATTATTATATTCAAATTACTATTTTTTATATTAATAATGTTTTATTTTAATATTTAATATTTTTAAATTTCTTTAAAAGTTATAACTACTTTCATCAAAATTACAACAATAGCTGACCTTCTCTCCAACCTTATTTTAAATATTTTAAAGATTCAAAGTATATAGGTTGGAAACTCGACGGGTTGCCTTATATCGAAGTGCAAGATATAATGGATCCTCCTAGGTGTAACAACGCCACGTATGATGAATCTTAAAAATTCAAAAGACTTGAAAAAAGTTCTATCGAGCTCATTTACTATTGAATATTTATATAACCTTAATTTATTTCCAATTTACTTATAAAAATTAAACTACGATTCTTTTTGATATTATTATATTCAAATTACTATTTTTTATATTAATAATGTTTTATTTTAATATTTAATATTTTTAAATTTCTTTAAAAGTTATAACTACTTTTATCAAAATTACAACAATAGCTGACCTTCTCTCCAACCTTATTTTAAATATTTTAAAGATTCAAAGTATATAATTTGAAACTGACGGGTTGCCTTATATCGAGTGCAAGATATAATGGATCCTCCTAGGTGTAACAACGCCACGTATGATGAATCTTAAAAATTCAAAAGACTTGAAAAAGTTCTATCGAGCTCATTTACTATTGAATATTTATATAACATTAATTTATTTCCAATTTACTTATAAAAATTAAACTACGATTCTTTTTGATATTATTATATTCAAATTACTATTTTTTATATTAATAATGTTTTATTTTAATATTTAATATTTTAAATTTCTTTAAAAGTTATAACTACTTTTATCAAAATTACAACAATAGCTGACCTTCTCTCCAACCTTATTTTAAATATTTTAAAGATTCAAAGTATATAGGTTGGAAACTCGACGGGTTGCCTTATATCATTGCAAGATATAATGGATCCTCCTAGGTGTAACAACGCCACGTATGATGAATCTTAAAAATTCAAAAGACTTGAAAAAGTTCTATCGAGCTCATTTACTATTGAATATTTATATAACCTTAATTTATTTCCAATTTACTTATAAAAATTAAACTACGATTCTTTTTGATATTATTATATTCAAATTACTATTTTTTATATTAATAATGTTTTATTTTAATATTTAATATTTTAAATTTCTTTAAAAGTTATAACTACTTTTATCAAAATTACAACAATAGCTGACCTTCTCTCCAACCTTATTTTAAATATTTTAAAGATTCAAAGTATATAATTTGGAAACTGACGGGTTGCCTTATATCGAGTGCAAGATATAATGGATCCTCCTAGGTGTAACAACGCCACGTATGATGAATCTTAATAAATTCAAAAGACTTGAAAAAGTTCTATCGAGCTCATTTACTATTGAATATTTATATAACCTTAATTTATTTCCAATTTACTTATAAAAATTAAACTACAATTCTTTTTTGATATTATTATATTCAACTTACTATTTTTTATATTAATAATGTTTTATTTTAATATTTAATATTTTTAAATTTCTTTAAAAGTTATAACTACTTTCATCAAAATTACAACAATAGCTGACCTTCTCTCCAACCTTATTTTAAATATTTTAAAGATTCAAAGTATATAGGTGGAAACTTTGACGGGTTGCCTTATATCGAGTGCAAGATATAATGGATCCTCCTAGGTGTAACAACGCCACGTATGATGAATCTTAAAAATTCAAAAGACTTGAAAAAGTTCTATCGAGCTCATTTACTATTGAATATTTATATAACCTTAATTTATTTCCAATTTACTTATAAAAATTAAACTACGATTCTTTTTGATATTATTATATTCAAATTACTATTTTTTATATTAATAATGTTTTATTTTAATATTTAATATTTTAAATTTCTTTAAAAGTTATAACTACTTTTATCAAAATTACAACAATAGCTGACCTTCTCTCCAACCTTATTTTAAATATTTTAAAGATTCAAAGTATATAGGTTGGAAACTTGACGGGTTGCCTTATATCGAGTGCAAGATATAATGGATCCTCCTAGGTGTAACAACGCCACGAATGATGAATCTTAAAAATTCAAAAGACTTGAAAAAGTTCTATCGAGCTCATTTACTATTGAATATTTATATAACCTTAATTTATTTCCAATTTACTTATAAAAATTAAACTACGATTCTTTTTGATATTATTATATTCAAATTACTATTTTTTATATTAATAATGTTTTATTTTAATATTTAATATTTTTAAATTTCTTTAAAAGTTATAACTACTTTTATCAAAATTACAACAATAGCTGACCTTCTCTCCAACCTTATTTTAAATATTTTAAAGATTCAAAGTATATAGGTGGAAACTTTGACGGGTTGCCTTATATCGAGTGCAAGATATAATGGATCCTCCTAGGTGTAACAACGCCACGTATGATGAATCTTAAAAATTCAAAAGACTTGAAAAAGTTCTATCGAGCTCATTTACTATTGAATATTTATATAACCTTAATTTATTTCCAATTTACTTATAAAAATTAAACTACGATTCTTTTTGATATTATTATATTCAAATTACTATTTTTTATATTAATAATGTTTTATTTTAATATTTAATATTTTTAAATTTCTTTAAAAGTTATAACTACTTTCATCAAAATTACAACAATAGCTGACCTTCTATCCAACCTTATTTTAAATATTTTAAAGATTCAAAGTATATAATTTGGAAACTTTGACGGGTTGCCTTATATCGAGTGCAAGATATAATGGATCCTCCTAGGTGTAACAACGCCACGTATGATGAATCTTAAAAATTCAAAAGACTTGAAAAAGTTCTATCGAGCTCATTTACTATTGAATATTTATATAACCTTAATTTATTTCCAATTTACTTATAAAAATTAAACTACGATTTTTTTTGATATTATTATATTCAAATTACTATTTTTTATATTAATAATGTTTTATTTTAATATTTAATATTTTTAAATTTCTTTAAAAGTTATAACTACTTTTATCAAAATTACAACAATAGCTGACCTTCTCTCCAACCTTATTTTAAATATTTTAAAGATTCAAAGTATATAGGCTGGAAACTGACGGGTTGCCTTATATCGAGTGCAAGATATAATGGATCCTCCTAGGTGTAACAACGCCACGTATGATGAATCTTAAAAATTCAAAAGACTTGAAAAAGTTCTATCGAGCTCATTTACTATTGAATATTTATATAACCTTAATTTATTTCCAATTTACTTATAAAAATTAAACTACGATTTTTTTTTGATATTATTATATTCAAATTACTATTTTTTTATATTAATAATGTTTTATTTTAATATTTAATATTTTTAAATTTCTTTAAAAGTTATAACTACTTTTATCAAAATTACAACAATAGCTGACCTTCTCTCCAACCTTATTTTAAATATTTTAAAGATTCAAAGTATATAAATTTGGAAACTTTGACGGGTTGCCTTATATCGAGTGCAAGATATAATGGATCCTCCTAGGTGTAACAACGCCACGTATGATTAATCTTAAAAATTCAAAAGACTTGAAAAAGTTCTATCGAGCTCATTTACTATTGAATATTTATATAACCTTAATTTATTTCCAATTTACTTATAAAAATTAAACTACGATTTTTTTTGATATTATTATATTCAAATTACTATTTTTTATATTAATAATGTTTTATTTTAATATTTAATATTTTTAAATTTCTTTAAAAGTTATAACTACTTTTATCAAAATTACAACAATAGCTGACCTTCTCTCCAACCTTATTTTAAATATTTTAAAGATTCAAAGTATATATTTGGAAACTTGACGGGTTGCCTTATATCGATTGCAAGATATAATGGATCCTCCTAGGTGTAACAACGCCACGTATGATGAATCTTACAAAATTCAAAAAGACTTGAAAAAGTTCTATCGAGCTCATTTACTATTGAATATTTATATAACCTTAATTTATTTCCAATTTACTTATAAAAATTAAACTACAATTCTTTTTTGATATTATTATATTCAAATTACTATTTTTTATATTAATAATGTTTTATTTTAATATTTAATATTTTAAATTTCTTTAAAAGTTATAACTACTTTCATCAAAATTACAACAATAGCTGACCTTCTCTCCAACCTTATTTTAAATATTTTAAAGATTCAAAGTATATAATTTGGAAACTTTGACGGGTTGCCTTATATCGAGTGCAAGATATAATGGATCCTCCTAGGTGTAACAACGCCACGTATGATGAATCTTAAAAATTCAAAAGACTTGAAAAAGTTCTATCGAGCTCATTTACTATTGAATATTTATATAACCTTAATTTATTTCCAATTTACTTATAAAAATTAAACTACGATTCTTTTTTGATATTATTATATTCAAATTACTATTTTTTATATTAATAATGTTTTATTTTAATATTTAATATTTTAAATTTCTTTAAAAGTTATAACTACTTTTATCAAAATTACAACAATAGCTGACCTTCTCTCCAACCTTATTTTAAATATTTTAAAGATTCAAAGTATATAGGTTGAAACCCGACGGGTTGCCTTATATCGAGTTGCAAGATATAATGGATCCTCCTAGGTGTAACAACGCCACGTATGATGAATCTTAAAAATTCAAAAGACTTGAAAAAGTTCTATCGAGCTCATTTACTATTGAATATTTATATAACATTAATTTATTTCCAATTTACTTATAAAAATTAAACTACGATTCTTTTTTGATATTATTATATTCAAATTACTATTTTTTTATATTAATAATGTTTTATTTTAATATTTAATATTTTTAAATTTCTTTAAAAGTTATAACTACTTTTATCAAAATTACAACAATAGCTGACCTTCTCTCCAACCTTATTTTAAATATTTTAAAGATTCAAAGTATATAGGCTGGAAACCTGACGGGTTGCCTTATATCGAGTGCAAGATATAATGGATCCTCCTAGGTGTAACAACGCCACGTATGATGAATCTTAAAAATTCAAAAGACTTGAAAAAGTTCTATCGAGCTCATTTACTATTGAATATTTATATAACCTTAATTTATTTCCAATTTACTTATAAAAATTAAACTACGATTCTTTTTGATATTATTATATTCAAATTACTATTTTTTATATTAATAATGTTTTATTTTAATATTTAATATTTTAAATTTCTTTAAAAGTTATAACTACTTTTATCAAAATTACAACAATAGCTGACCTTCTCTCCAACCTTATTTTAAATATTTTAAAGATTCAAAGTATATAGGCTGGAAACCCGACGGGTTGCCTTATATCGAGTGCAAGATATAATGGATCCTCCTAGGTGTAACAACGCCACGTATGATGAATCTTAATAAATTCAAAAGACTTGAAAAAGTTCTATCGAGCTCATTTACTATTGAATATTTATATAACCTTAATTTATTTCCAATTTACTTATAAAAATTAAACTACAATTCTTTTTTGATATTATTATATTCAACTTACTATTTTTTATATTAATAATGTTTTATTTTAATATTTAATATTTTAAATTTCTTTAAAAGTTATAACTACTTTCATCAAAATTACAACAATAGCTGACCTTCTCTCCAACCTTATTTTAAATATTTTAAAGATTCAAAGTATATAAATTTGAAACTTGACGGGTTGCCTTATATCGAGTGCAAGATATAATGGATCCTCCTAGGTGTAACAACGCCACGTATGATGAATCTTAAAAATTCAAAAGACTTGAAAAAGTTCTATCGAGCTCATTTACTATTGAATATTTATATAACCTTAATTTATTTCCAATTTACTTATAAAAATTAAACTACGATTCTTTTTGATATTATTATATTCAAATTACTATTTTTTATATTAATAATGTTTTATTTTAATATTTAATATTTTTAAATTTCTTTAAAAGTTATAACTACTTTTATCAAAATTACAACAATAGCTGACCTTCTCTCCAACCTTATTTTAAATATTTTAAAGATTCAAAGTATATAGGTTGAAACCCGACGGGTTGCCTTATATCGAGTTGCAAGATATAATGGATCCTCCTAGGTGTAACAACGCCACGAATGATGAATCTTAAAAATTCAAAAGACTTGAAAAAAGTTCTATCGAGCTCATTTACTATTGAATATTTATATAACCTTAATTTATTTCCAATTTACTTATAAAAATTAAACTACGATTCTTTTTTGATATTATTATATTCAAATTACTATTTTTTTATATTAATAATGTTTTATTTTAATATTTAATATTTTTAAATTTCTTTAAAAGTTATAACTACTTTTATCAAAATTACAACAATAGCTGACCTTCTCTCCAACCTTATTTTAAATATTTTAAAGATTCAAAGTATATAGGCTGGAAACCTGACGGGTTGCCTTATATCGAGCTGCAAGATATAATGGATCCTCCCTAGGTGTAACAACGCCACGTATGATGAATCTTAAAAAATTCAAAAAGACTTGAAAAAAGTTCTATCGAGCTCATTTACTATTGAATATTTATATAACCTTAATTTATTTCCAATTTACTTATAAAAATTAAACTACGATTCTTTTTTGATATTATTATATTCAAATTACTATTTTTTATATTAATAATGTTTTATTTTAATATTTAATATTTTTAAATTTCTTTAAAAGTTATAACTACTTTCATCAAAATTACAACAATAGCTGACCTTCTATCCAACCTTATTTTAAATATTTTAAAGATTCAAAGTATATAAATTTGAAAACTTTGACGGGTTGCCTTATATCGATTGCAAGATATAATGGATCCTCCTAGGTGTAACAACGCCACGTATGATGAATCTTAAAAATTCAAAAGACTTGAAAAAGTTCTATCGAGCTCATTTACTATTGAATATTTATATAACCTTAATTTATTTCCAATTTACTTATAAAAATTAAACTACGATTTTTTTTGATATTATTATATTCAAATTACTATTTTTTATATTAATAATGTTTTATTTTAATATTTAATATTTTTAAATTTCTTTAAAAGTTATAACTACTTTTATCAAAATTACAACAATAGCTGACCTTCTCTCCAACCTTATTTTAAATATTTTAAAGATTCAAAGTATATATTTGGAAACTTTGACGGGTTGCCTTATATCGAGTGCAAGATATAATGGATCCTCCTAGGTGTAACAACGCCACGTATGATGAATCTTAAAAATTCAAAAGACTTGAAAAAGTTCTATCGAGCTCATTTACTATTGAATATTTATATAACCTTAATTTATTTCCAATTTACTTATAAAAATTAAACTACGATTTTTTTTGATATTATTATATTCAAATTACTATTTTTTATATTAATAATGTTTTATTTTAATATTTAATATTTTTAAATTTCTTTAAAAGTTATAACTACTTTTATCAAAATTACAACAATAGCTGACCTTCTCTCCAACCTTATTTTAAATATTTTAAAGATTCAAAGTATATAAATTTGGAAACTTTGACGGGTTGCCTTATATCGAGTGCAAGATATAATGGATCCTCCTAGGTGTAACAACGCCACGTATGATTAATCTTAAAAATTCAAAAGACTTGAAAAAGTTCTATCGAGCTCATTTACTATTGAATATTTATATAACCTTAATTTATTTCCAATTTACTTATAAAAATTAAACTACGATTTTTTTTGATATTATTATATTCAAATTACTATTTTTTATATTAATAATGTTTTATTTTAATATTTAATATTTTAAATTTCTTTAAAAGTTATAACTACTTTTATCAAAATTACAACAATAGCTGACCTTCTCTCCAACCTTATTTTAAATATTTTAAAGATTCAAAGTATATATTTTGAAACTCCGACGGGTTGCCTTATATCGAGTGCAAGATATAATGGATCCTCCTAGGTGTAACAACGCCACGTATGATGAATCTTACAAAATTCAAAAAGACTTGAAAAAGTTCTATCGAGCTCATTTACTATTGAATATTTATATAACCTTAATTTATTTCCAATTTACTTATAAAAATTAAACTACAATTCTTTTTGATATTATTATATTCAAATTACTATTTTTTATATTAATAATGTTTTATTTTAATATTTAATATTTTAAATTTCTTTAAAAGTTATAACTACTTTCATCAAAATTACAACAATAGCTGACCTTCTCTCCAACCTTATTTTAAATATTTTAAAGATTCAAAGTATATAGGCTGGAAACCTGACGGGTTGCCTTATATCGAGCTGCAAGATATAATGGATCCTCCCTAGGTGTAACAACGCCACGTATGATGAATCTTAAAAATTCAAAAGACTTGAAAAAGTTCTATCGAGCTCATTTACTATTGAATATTTATATAACCTTAATTTATTTCCAATTTACTTATAAAAATTAAACTACGATTCTTTTTTGATATTATTATATTCAAATTACTATTTTTTTATATTAATAATGTTTTATTTTAATATTTAATATTTTTAAATTTCTTTAAAAGTTATAACTACTTTTATCAAAATTACAACAATAGCTGACCTTCTCTCCAACCTTATTTTAAATATTTTAAAGATTCAAAGTATATAATTTGGAAACTTTGACGGGTTGCCTTATATCGAGTGCAAGATATAATGGATCCTCCTAGGTGTAACAACGCCACGTATGATGAATCTTAAAAATTCAAAAGACTTGAAAAAGTTCTATCGAGCTCATTTACTATTGAATATTTATATAACATTAATTTATTTCCAATTTACTTATAAAAATTAAACTACGATTCTTTTTGATATTATTATATTCAAATTACTATTTTTTATATTAATAATGTTTTATTTTAATATTTAATATTTTAAATTTCTTTAAAAGTTATAACTACTTTTATCAAAATTACAACAATAGCTGACCTTCTCTCCAACCTTATTTTAAATATTTTAAAGATTCAAAGTATATAAATTGGAAACTTTGACGGGTTGCCTTATATCGAGTGCAAGATATAATGGATCCTCCTAGGTGTAACAACGCCACGTATGATGAATCTTAAAAATTCAAAAGACTTGAAAAAGTTCTATCGAGCTCATTTACTATTGAATATTTATATAACCTTAATTTATTTCCAATTTACTTATAAAAATTAAACTACGATTCTTTTTGATATTATTATATTCAAATTACTATTTTTTATATTAATAATGTTTTATTTTAATATTTAATATTTTTAAATTTCTTTAAAAGTTATAACTACTTTTATCAAAATTACAACAATAGCTGACCTTCTCTCCAACCTTATTTTAAATATTTTAAAGATTCAAAGTATATAATTTGGAAACTTTGACGGGTTGCCTTATATCGATTGCAAGATATAATGGATCCTCCTAGGTGTAACAACGCCACGTATGATGAATCTTAAAAATTCAAAAGACTTGAAAAAGTTCTATCGAGCTCATTTACTATTGAATATTTATATAACCTTAATTTATTTCCAATTTACTTATAAAAATTAAACTACAATTCTTTTTGATATTATTATATTCAAATTACTATTTTTTATATTAATAATGTTTTATTTTAATATTTAATATTTTTAAATTTCTTTAAAAGTTATAACTACTTTCATCAAAATTACAACAATAGCTGACCTTCTCTCCAACCTTATTTTAAATATTTTAAAGATTCAAAGTATATAATTTGGAAACTTGACGGGTTGCCTTATATCGAGTTGCAAGATATAATGGATCCTCCTAGGTGTAACAACGCCACGTATGATGAATCTTAAAAATTCAAAAGACTTGAAAAAGTTCTATCGAGCTCATTTACTATTGAATATTTATATAACCTTAATTTATTTCCAATTTACTTATAAAAATTAAACTACGATTCTTTTTGATATTATTATATTCAAATTACTATTTTTTATATTAATAATGTTTTATTTTAATATTTAATATTTTTAAATTTCTTTAAAAGTTATAACTACTTTTATCAAAATTACAACAATAGCTGACCTTCTCTCCAACCTTATTTTAAATATTTTAAAGATTCAAAGTATATAAATTTGGAAACTCCGACGGGTTGCCTTATATCGATTTGCAAGATATAATGGATCCTCCTAGGTGTAACAACGCCACGTAATGATGAATCTTAAAAATTCAAAAGACTTGAAAAAGTTCTATCGAGCTCATTTACTATTGAATATTTATATAACCTTAATTTATTTCCAATTTACTTATAAAAATTAAACTACGATTCTTTTTGATATTATTATATTCAAATTACTATTTTTTATATTAATAATGTTTTATTTTAATATTTAATATTTTTAAATTTCTTTAAAAGTTATAACTACTTTTATCAAAATTACAACAATAGCTGACCTTCTCTCCAACCTTATTTTAAATATTTTAAAGATTCAAAGTATATAATTTTGAAACTTTGACGGGTTGCCTTATATCGAGTGCAAGATATAATGGATCCTCCTAGGTGTAACAACGCCACGTATGATGAATCTTAAAAATTCAAAAGACTTGAAAAAGTTCTATCGAGCTCATTTACTATTGAATATTTATATAACCTTAATTTATTTCCAATTTACTTATAAAAATTAAACTACGATTCTTTTTTGATATTATTATATTCAAATTACTATTTTTTTATATTAATAATGTTTTATTTTAATATTTAATATTTTTAAATTTCTTTAAAAGTTATAACTACTTTCATCAAAATTACAACAATAGCTGACCTTCTCTCCAACCTTATTTTAAATATTTTAAAGATTCAAAGTATATAGGCTGGAAACCTGACGGGTTGCCTTATATCGAGTGCAAGATATAATGGATCCTCCTAGGTGTAACAACGCCACGTATGATGAATCTTAAAAATTCAAAAGACTTGAAAAAGTTCTATCGAGCTCATTTACTATTGAATATTTATATAACCTTAATTTATTTCCAATTTACTTATAAAAATTAAACTACGATTTTTTTTGATATTATTATATTCAAATTACTATTTTTTATATTAATAATGTTTTATTTTAATATTTAATATTTTAAATTTCTTTAAAAGTTATAACTACTTTTATCAAAATTACAACAATAGCTGACCTTCTCTCCAACCTTATTTTAAATATTTTAAAGATTCAAAGTATATAATTTGAAACTTTGACGGGTTGCCTTATATCGAGTGCAAGATATAATGGATCCTCCTAGGTGTAACAACGCCACGTATGATGAATCTTAAAAATTCAAAAGACTTGAAAAAGTTCTATCGAGCTCATTTACTATTGAATATTTATATAACCTTAATTTATTTCCAATTTACTTATAAAAATTAAACTACGATTTTTTTTGATATTATTATATTCAAATTACTATTTTTTATATTAATAATGTTTTATTTTAATATTTAATATTTTTAAATTTCTTTAAAAGTTATAACTACTTTTATCAAAATTACAACAATAGCTGACCTTCTCTCCAACCTTATTTTAAATATTTTAAAGATTCAAAGTATATAAATTTGGAAACTTTGACGGGTTGCCTTATATCGAGTGCAAGATATAATGGATCCTCCTAGGTGTAACAACGCCACGTATGATGAATCTTAAAAATTCAAAAGACTTGAAAAAGTTCTATCGAGCTCATTTACTATTGAATATTTATATAACCTTAATTTATTTCCAATTTACTTATAAAAATTAAACTACGATTTTTTTTGATATTATTATATTCAAATTACTATTTTTTATATTAATAATGTTTTATTTTAATATTTAATATTTTAAATTTCTTTAAAAGTTATAACTACTTTTATCAAAATTACAACAATAGCTGACCTTCTCTCCAACCTTATTTTAAATATTTTAAAGATTCAAAGTATATAATTTGGAAACTTTGACGGGTTGCCTTATATCGAGTGCAAGATATAATGGATCCTCCTAGGTGTAACAACGCCACGTATGATGAATCTTAAAAATACAAAAGACTTGAAAAAGTTCTATCGAGCTCATTTACTATTGAATATTTATATAACCTTAATTTATTTCCAATTTACTTATAAAAATTAAACTACGATTTTTTTTGATATTATTATATTCAAATTACTATTTTTTATATTAATAATGTTTTATTTTAATATTTAATATTTTTAAATTTCTTTAAAATTTATAACTACTTTTATCAAAATTACAACAATAGCTGACCTTCTCTCCAACCTTATTTTAAATATTTTAAAGATTCAAAGTATATAGGTTGGAAACTCGACGGGTTGCCTTATATCGAGTGCAAGATATAATGGATCCTCCTAGGTGTAACAACGCCACGTATGATGAATCTTAAAAATTCAAAAGACTTGAAAAAGTTCTATCGAGCTCATTTACTATTGAATATTTATATAACCTTAATTTATTTCCAATTTACTTAAAAAATTAAACTACGATTCTTTTTGATATTTTTATATTCAAATTACTATTTTTTATATTAATAATGTTTTATTTTAATATTTAATATTTTAAATTTCTTTAAAAGTTATAACTACTTTTATCAAAATTACAACAATAGCTGACCTTCTCTCCAACCTTATTTTAAATATTTTAAAGATTCAAAGTATATAAAATTTGGAAACAGACGGGTTGCCTTATATCGAGTGCAAGATATAATGGATCCTCCTAGGTGTAACAACGCCACGTATGATGAATCTTAAAAATTCAAAAGACTTGAAAAAGTTCTATCGAGCTCATTTACTATTGAATATTTATATAACCTTAATTTATTTCTAATTTACTTATAAAAATTAAACTACGATTCTTTTTGATATTATTATATTCAAATTACTATTTTTTATATTAATAATGTTTTATTTTAATATTTAATATTTTAAATTTCTTTAAAAGTTATAACTACTTTCATCAAAATTACAACAATAGCTGACCTTCTCTCCAACCTTATTTTAAATATTTTAAAGATTCAAAGTATATAATTTGAAACTTGACGGGTTGCCTTATATGGAGCTGCAAGATATAATGGATCCTCCTAGGTGTAACAACGCCACGTATGATGAATCTTAAAAATTCAAAAGACTTGAAAAAGTTCTATCGAGCTCATTTACTATTGAATATTTATATAACCTTAATTTATTTCCAATTTACTTATAAAAATTAAACTACGATTTTTTTTGATATTATTATATTCAAATTACTATTTTTTATATTAATAATGTTTTATTTTAATATTTAATATTTTAAATTTCTTTAAAAGTTATAACTACTTTTATCAAAATTACAACAATAGCTGACCTTCTCTCCAACCTTATTTTAAATATTTTAAAGATTCAAAGTATATAAATTTGAAACTTGACGGGTTGCCTTATATCGAGTGCAAGATATAATGGATCCTCCTAGGTGTAACAACGCCACGTATGATGAATCTTAAAAATTCAAAAGACTTGAAAAAAGTTCTATCGAGCTCATTTACTATTGAATATTTATATAACCTTAATTTATTTCCAATTTACTTATAAAAATTAAACTACGATTTTTTTTTGATATTATTATATTCAAATTACTATTTTTTATATTAATAATGTTTTATTTTAATATTTAATATTTTAAATTTCTTTAAAAGTTATAACTACTTTTATCAAAATTACAACAATAGCTGACCTTCTCTCCAACCTTATTTTAAATATTTTAAAGATTCAAAGTATATAAATTTGGAAACTTTGACGGGTTGCCTTATATCGAGTGCAAGATATAATGGATCCTCCTAGGTGTAACAACGCCACGTATGATGAATCTTAAAAATACAAAAGACTTGAAAAAGTTCTATCGAGCTCATTTACTATTGAATATTTATATAACCTTAATTTATTTCCAATTTACTTATAAAAATTAAACTACGATTTTTTTTGATATTATTATATTCAAATTACTATTTTTTATATTAATAATGTTTTATTTTAATATTTAATATTTTTAAATTTCTTTAAAATTTATAACTACTTTTATCAAAATTACAACAATAGCTGACCTTCTCTCCAACCTTATTTTAAATATTTTAAAGATTCAAAGTATATAATTTGGAAACTGACGGGTTGCCTTATATCGAGTTGCAAGATATAATGGATCCTCCTAGGTGTAACAACGCCACGTATGATGAATCTTAAAAATTCAAAAGACTTGAAAAAGTTCTATCGAGCTCATTTACTATTGAATATTTATATAACCTTAATTTATTTCCAATTTACTTAAAAAATTAAACTACGATTCTTTTTGATATTTTTATATTCAAATTACTATTTTTTATATTAATAATGTTTTATTTTAATATTTAATATTTTTAAATTTCTTTAAAAGTTATAACTACTTTTATCAAAATTACAACAATAGCTGACCTTCTCTCCAACCTTATTTTAAATATTTTAAAGATTCAAAGTATATATTTGGAAACCGACGGGTTGCCTTATATCGAGTGCAAGATATAATGGATCCTCCTAGGTGTAACAACGCCACGTATGATGAATCTTAAAAATTCAAAAGACTTGAAAAAAGTTCTATCGAGCTCATTTACTATTGAATATTTATATAACCTTAATTTATTTCTAATTTACTTATAAAAATTAAACTACGATTCTTTTTGATATTATTATATTCAAATTACTATTTTTTATATTAATAATGTTTTATTTTAATATTTAATATTTTAAATTTCTTTAAAAGTTATAACTACTTTCATCAAAATTACAACAATAGCTGACCTTCTCTCCAACCTTATTTTAAATATTTTAAAGATTCAAAGTATATAATTTGGAAACCCGACGGGTTGCCTTATATGGAGTGCAAGATATAATGGATCCTCCTAGGTGTAACAACGCCACGTATGATGAATCTTAAAAATTCAAAAGACTTGAAAAAGTTCTATCGAGCTCATTTACTATTGAATATTTATATAACCTTAATTTATTTCCAATTTACTTATAAAAATTAAACTACGATTCTTTTTGATATTATTATATTCAAATTACTATTTTTTATATTAATAATGTTTTATTTTAATATTTAATATTTTTAAATTTCTTTAAAAGTTATAACTACTTTTATCAAAATTACAACAATAGCTCACCTTCTCTCCAACCTTATTTTAAATATTTTAAAGATTCAAAGTATATAGGTTTGAAACTTGACGGGTTGCCTTATATCGAGTGCAAGATATAATGGATCCTCCTAGGTGTATCAACGCCACGTATGATGAATCTTAAAAATTCAAAAGACTTGAAAAAGTTCTATCGAGCTCATTTACTATTGAATATTTATATAACCTTAATTTATTTCCAATTTACTTATAAAAATTAAACTAGGATTCTTTTTGATATTATTATATTCAAATTACTATTTTTTATATTAATAATGTTTTATTTTAATATTTAATATTTTAAATTTCTTTAAAAGTTATAACTACTTTTATCAAAATTACAACAATAGCTGACCTTCTCTCCAACCTTATTTTAAATATTTTAAAGATTCAAAGTATATAAATTTGGAAACTTTGACGGGTTGCCTTATATCGAGTGCAAGATATAATGGATCCTCCTAGGTGTAACAACGCCACGTATGATGAATCTTACAAAATTCAAAAGACTTGAAAAAGTTCTATCGAGCTCATTTACTATTGAATATTTATATAACCTTAATTTATTTCCAATTTACTTATAAAAATTAAACTACGATTCTTTTTGATATTATTATATTCAAATTACTATTTTTTATATTAATAATGTTTTATTTTAATATTTAATATTTTTAAATTTCTTTAAAAGTTATAACTACTTTCATCAAAATTACAACAATAGCTGACCTTCTCTCCAACCTTATTTTAAATATTTTAAAGATTCAAAGTATATAAATTTGGAAACTGACGGGTTGCCTTATATGGAGTCGCAAGATATAATGGATCCTCCTAGGTGTAACAACGCATACGTATGATGAATCTTAAAAATTCAAAAGACTTGAAAAAGTTCTATCGAGCTCATTTACTATTGAATATTTATATAACCTTAATTTATTTCCAATTTACTTATAAAAATTAAACTACGATTCTTTTTGATATTATTATATTCAAATTACTATTTTTTATTATTAATAATGTTTTATTTTAATATTTAATATTTTTAAATTTCTTTAAAAGTTATAACTACTTTTATCAAAATTACAACAATAGCTGACCTTCTCTCCAACCTTATTTTAAATATTTTAAAGATTCAAAGTATATAAATTGGAAACTTTGACGGGTTGCCTTATATCGAGTGCAAGATATAATGGATCCTCCTAGGTGTAACAACGCCACGTATGATGAATCTTAAAAATTCAAAAGACTTGAAAAAGTTCTATCGAGCTCATTTACTATTGAATATTTATATAACCTTAATTTATTTCCAATTTACTTATAAAAATTAAACTACGATTTTTTTTGATATTATTATATTCAAATTACTATTTTTTATATTAATAATGTTTTATTTTAATATTTAATATTTTAAATTTCTTTAAAAGTTATAACTACTTTTATCAAAATTACAACAATAGCTGACCTTCTCTCCAACCTTATTTTAAATATTTTAAAGATTCAAAGTATATAATTTGGAAACTGACGGGTTGCCTTATATATTTGCAAGATATAATGGATCCTCCTAGGTGTAACAACGCCACGTATGATGAATCTTAAAAATTCAAAAGACTTGAAAAAGTTCTATCGAGCTCATTTACTATTGAATATTTATATAACCTTAATTTATTTCCAATTTACTTATAAAAATTAAACTACGATTCTTTTTGATATTATTATATTCAAATTACTATTTTTTATATTAATAATGTTTTATTTTAATATTTAATATTTTTAAATTTCTTTAAAAGTTATAACTACTTTTATCAAAATTACAACAATAGCTGACCTTCTCTCCAACCTTATTTTAAATATTTTAAAGATTCAAAGTATATAAAAATTTGAAACGACGGGTTGCCTTATATCGAGTGCAAGATATAATGGATCCTCCTAGGTGTAACAACGCCACGTATGATGAATCTTAAAAATTCAAAAGACTTGAAAAAAGTTCTATCGAGCTCATTTACTATTGAATATTTATATAACCTTAATTTATTTCTAATTTACTTATAAAAATTAAACTACGATTCTTTTTGATATTATTATATTCAAATTACTATTTTTTATATTAATAATGTTTTATTTTAATATTTAATATTTTTAAATTTCTTTAAAAGTTATAACTACTTTCATCAAAATTACAACAATAGCTGACCTTCTCTCCAACCTTATTTTAAATATTTTAAAGATTCAAAGTATATAAATTTGGAAACTTTGACGGGTTGCCTTATATCGAGTGCAAGATATAATGGATCCTCCTAGGTGTAACAACGCCACGTATGATGAATCTTAAAAATTCAAAAGACTTGAAAAAGTTCTATCGAGCTCATTTACTATTGAATATTTATATAACCTTAATTTATTTCCAATTTACTTATAAAAATTAAACTACGATTCTTTTTTGATATTATTATATTCAAATTACTATTTTTTATATTAATAATGTTTTATTTTAATATTTAATATTTTAAATTTCTTTAAAAGTTATAACTACTTTTATCAAAATTACAACAATAGCTGACCTTCTCTCCAACCTTATTTTAAATATTTTAAAGATTCAAAGTATATAAATTTTGAAACTGACGGGTTGCCTTATATCGAGTGCAAGATATAATGGATCCTCCTAGGTGTAACAACGCCACGTATGATGAATCTTAAAAATTCAAAAGACTTGAAAAAGTTCTATCGAGCTCATTTACTATTGAATATTTATATAACCTTAATTTATTTCCAATTTACTTATAAAAATTAAACTACGATTCTTTTTGATATTATTATATTCAAATTACTATTTTTTATATTAATAATGTTTTATTTTAATATTTAATATTTTTAAATTTCTTTAAAAGTTATAACTACTTTTATCAAAATTACAACAATAGCTGACCTTCTCTCAACCTTATTTTAAATATTTTAAAGATTCAAAGTATATAATTTGGAAACTGACGGGTTGCCTTATATCGAAGTGCAAGATATAATGGATCCTCCTAGGTGTAACAACGCCACGTATGATGAATCTTAAAAATTCAAAAGACTTGAAAAAGTTCTATCGAGCTCATTTACTATTGAATATTTATATAACCTTAATTTATTTCCAATTTACTTATAAAAATTAAACTACGATTTTTTTTGATATTATTATATTCAAATTACTATTTTTTATATTAATAATGTTTTATTTTAATATTTAATATTTTTAAATTTCTTTAAAAGTTATAACTACTTTTATCAAAATTACAACAATAGCTGACCTTCTCTCCAACCTTATTTTAAATATTTTAAAGATTCAAAGTATATAAATTTGAAACCCGACGGGTTGCCTTATATCGAGTGCAAGATATAATGGATCCTCCTAGGTGTAACAACGCCACGTATGATGAATCTTAAAAATTCAAAAGACTTGAAAAAGTTCTATCGAGCTCATTTACTATTGAATATTTATATAACCTTAATTTATTTCCAATTTACTTATAAAAATTAAACTACGATTTTTTTTGATATTATTATATTCAAATTACTATTTTTTATATTAATAATGTTTTATTTTAATATTTAATATTTTTAAATTTCTTTAAAAGTTATAACTACTTTTATCAAAATTACAACAATAGCTGACCTTCTCTCCAACCTTATTTTAAATATTTTAAAGATTCAAAGTATATAAATTTGGAAACTTTGACGGGTTGCCTTATATCGAGTGCAAGATATAATGGATCCTCCTAGGTGTAACAACGCCACGTATGATGAATCTTAAAAATTCAAAAGACTTGAAAAAAGTTCTATCGAGCTCATTTACTATTGAATATTTATATAACCTTAATTTATTTCCAATTTACTTATAAAAATTAAACTACGATTTTTTTTGATATTATTATATTCAAATTACTATTTTTTATATTAATAATGTTTTATTTTAATATTTAATATTTTTAAATTTCTTTAAAAGTTATAACTACTTTTATCAAAATTACAACAATAGCTGACCTTCTCTCCAACCTTATTTTAAATATTTTAAAGATTCAAAGTATATAATTTGGAAACTTTGACGGGTTGCCTTATATCGAGTTGCAAGATATAATGGATCCTCCTAGGTGTAACAACGCCACGTATGATGAATCTTAAAAATTCAAAAGACTTGAAAAAGTTCTATCGAGCTCATTTACTATTGAATATTTATATAACCTTAATTTATTTCCAATTTACTTATAAAAATTAAACTACGATTCTTTTTGATATTATTATATTCAAATTACTATTTTTTATATTAATAATGTTTTATTTTAATATTTAATATTTTAAATTTCTTTAAAAGTTATAACTACTTTTATCAAAATTACAACAATAGCTGACCTTCTCTCCAACCTTATTTTAAATATTTTAAAGATTCAAAGTATATAATTTGAAACTTTGACGGGTTGCCTTATATGGAGTCGCAAGATATAATGGATCCTCCTAGGTGTAACAACGCCACGTATGATGAATCTTAAAAATTCAAAAGACTTGAAAAAGTTCTATCGAGCTCATTTACTATTGAATATTTATATAACCTTAATTTATTTCCAATTTACTTATAAAAATTAAACTACGATTCTTTTTGATATTATTATATTCAAATTACTATTTTTTATATTAATAATGTTTTATTTTAATATTTAATATTTTTAAATTTCTTTAAAAGTTATAACTACTTTTATCAAAATTACAACAATAGCTGACCTTCTCTCCAACCTTATTTTAAATATTTTAAAGATTCAAAGTATATAAATTTGGAAACTTTGACGGGTTGCCTTATATCGAGTGCAAGATATAATGGATCCTCCTAGGTGTAACAACGCCACGTATGATGAATCTTAAAAATTCAAAAGACTTGAAAAAAGTTCTATCGAGCTCATTTACTATTGAATATTTATATAACCTTAATTTATTTCCAATTTACTTATAAAAATTAAACTACGATTCTTTTTGATATTATTATATTCAAATTACTATTTTTTATATTAATAATGTTTTATTTTAATATTTAATATTTTTAAATTTCTTTAAAAGTTATAACTACTTTTATCAAAATTACAACAATAGCTGACCTTCTCTCCAACCTTATTTTAAATATTTTAAAGATTCAAAGTATATAAATTTGAAACTTTGACGGGTTGCCTTATATCGATTTGCAAGATATAATGGATCCTCCTAGGTGTAACAACGCCACGTATGATGAATCTTAAAAATTCAAAAGACTTGAAAAAAGTTCTATCGAGCTCATTTACTATTGAATATTTATATAACCTTAATTTATTTCCAATTTACTTATAAAAATTAAACTACGATTCTTTTTGATATTATTATATTCAAATTACTATTTTTTATATTAATAATGTTTTATTTTAATATTTAATATTTTTAAATTTCTTTAAAAGTTATAACTACTTTCATCAAAATTACAACAATAGTGACCTTCTCTCCAACCTTATTTTAAATATTTTAAAGATTCAAAGTATATAAATTTGGAAACCCGACGGGTTGCCTTATATGGAGTGCAAGATATAATGGATCCTCCTAGGTGTAACAACGCCACGTATGATGAATCTTAAAAATTCAAAAGACTTGAAAAAAGTTCTATCGAGCTCATTTACTATTGAATATTTATATAACCTTAATTTATTTCCAATTTACTTATAAAAATTAAACTACGATTCTTTTTGATATTATTATATTCAAATTACTATTTTTTATATTAATAATGTTTTATTTTAATATTTAATATTTTTAAATTTCTTTAAAAGTTATAACTACTTTTATCAAAATTACAACAATAGCTGACCTTCTCTCCAACCTTATTTTAAATATTTTAAAGATTCAAAGTATATAAGGTTGGAAACCGACGGGTTGCCTTATATCGAGTCGCAAGATATAATGGATCCTCCTAGGTGTAACAACGCCACGTATGATGAATCTTAAAAATTCAAAAGACTTGAAAAAGTTCTATCGAGCTCATTTACTATTGAATATTTATATAACCTTAATTTATTTCCAATTTACTTATAAAAATTAAACTACGATTTTTTTTGATATTATTATATTCAAATTACTATTTTTTATATTAATAATGTTTTATTTTAATATTTAATATTTTTAAATTTCTTTAAAAGTTATAACTACTTTTATCAAAATTACAACAATAGCTGACCTTCTCTCCAACCTTATTTTAAATATTTTAAAGATTCAAAGTATATAAATTTGGAAACTTTGACGGGTTGCCTTATATCGAGTTGCAAGATATAATGGATCCTCCTAGGTGTAACAACGCCACGTATGATGAATCTTAAAAATTCAAAAGACTTGAAAAAAGTTCTATCGAGCTCATTTACTATTGAATATTTATATAACCTTAATTTATTTCCAATTTACTTATAAAAATTAAACTACGATTCTTTTTGATATTATTATATTCAAATTACTATTTTTTATATTAATAATGTTTTATTTTAATATTTAATATTTTTAAATTTCTTTAAAAGTTATAACTACTTTTATCAAAATTACAACAATAGCTGACCTTCTCTCCAACCTTATTTTAAATATTTTAAAGATTCAAAGTATATAAATTTGGAAACTGACGGGTTGCCTTATATCGATCGAGTGCAAGATATAATGGATCCTCCTAGGTGTAACAACGCCACGTATGATGAATCTTAAAAATTCAAAAGACTTGAAAAAGTTCTATCGAGCTCATTTACTATTGAATATTTATATAACCTTAATTTATTTCTAATTTACTTATAAAAATTAAACTACGATTCTTTTTGATATTATTATATTCAAATTACTATTTTTTATATTAATAATGTTTTATTTTAATATTTAATATTTTTAAATTTCTTTAAAAGTTATAACTACTTTCATCAAAATTACAACAATAGCTGACCTTCTCTCCAACCTTATTTTAAATATTTTAAAGATTCAAAGTATATAATTTGGAAACTTTGACGGGTTGCCTTATATGGAGTCGCAAGATATAATGGATCCTCCTAGGTGTAACAACGCCACGTATGATGAATCTTAAAAATTCAAAAGACTTGAAAAAGTTCTATCGAGCTCATTTACTATTGAATATTTATATAACCTTAATTTATTTCCAATTTACTTATAAAAATTAAACTACGATTCTTTTTGATATTATTATATTCAAATTACTATTTTTTATATTAATAATGTTTTATTTTAATATTTAATATTTTTAAATTTCTTTAAAAGTTATAACTACTTTTATCAAAATTACAACAATAGCTCACCTTCTCTCCAACCTTATTTTAAATATTTTAAAGATTCAAAGTATATAGGTTGGAAACTGACGGGTTGCCTTATATCGAGTGCAAGATATAATGGATCCTCCTAGGTGTATCAACGCCACGTATGATGAATCTTAAAAATTCAAAAGACTTGAAAAAGTTCTATCGAGCTCATTTACTATTGAATATTTATATAACCTTAATTTATTTCCAATTTACTTATAAAAATTAAACTAGGATTCTTTTTGATATTATTATATTCAAATTACTATTTTTTATATTAATAATGTTTTATTTTAATATTTAATATTTTTAAATTTCTTTAAAAGTTATAACTACTTTTATCAAAATTACAACAATAGCTGACCTTCTCTCCAACCTTATTTTAAATATTTTAAAGATTCAAAGTATATAGGCTGGAAACTTTGACGGGTTGCCTTATATCGAGTGCAAGATATAATGGATCCTCCCTAGGTGTAACAACGCCACGTATGATGAATCTTAAAAAATTCAAAAAGACTTGAAAAAAGTTCTATCGAGCTCATTTACTATTGAATATTTATATAACCTTAATTTATTTCCAATTTACTTATAAAAATTAAACTACGATTCTTTTTTGATATTATTATATTCAAATTACTATTTTTTATATTAATAATGTTTTATTTTAATATTTAATATTTTTAAATTTCTTTAAAAGTTATAACTACTTTCATCAAAATTACAACAATAGCTGACCTTCTCTCCAACCTTATTTTAAATATTTTAAAGATTCAAAGTATATAGGCTGGAAACCTGACGGGTTGCCTTATATCGAGCTGCAAGATATAATGGATCCTCCCTAGGTGTAACAACGCCACGTATGATGAATCTTAAAAAATTCAAAAAACTTGAAAAAAGTTCTATCGAGCTCATTTACTATTGAATATTTATATAACCTTAATTTATTTCCAATTTACTTATAAAAATTAAACTACGATTCTTTTTGATATTATTATATTCAAATTACTATTTTTTATATTAATAATGTTTTATTTTAATATTTAATATTTTTAAATTTCTTTAAAAGTTATAACTACTTTTATCAAAATTACAACAATAGCTGACCTTCTCTCCAACCTTATTTTAAATATTTTAAAGATTCAAAGTATATAAATTTGGAAACTTTGACGGGTTGCCTTATATGGAGTGCAAGATATAATGGATCCTCCCTAGGTGTAACAACGCCACGTATGATGAATCTTAAAAATTCAAAAGACTTGAAAAAGTTCTATCGAGCTCATTTACTATTGAATATTTATATAACCTTAATTTATTTCCAATTTACTTATAAAAATTAAACTACGATTCTTTTTTGATATTATTATATTCAAATTACTATTTTTTATATTAATAATGTTTTATTTTAATATTTAATATTTTTAAATTTCTTTAAAAGTTATAACTACTTTTATCAAAATTACAACAATAGCTGACCTTCTCTCCAACCTTATTTTAAATATTTTAAAGATTCAAAGTATATAATTTGAAACTTTGACGGGTTGCCTTATATCGAAATGCAAGATATAATGGATCCTCCTAGGTGTAACAACGCATACGTATGATGAATCTTAAAAATTCAAAAGACTTGAAAAAGTTCTATCGAGCTCATTTACTATTGAATATTTATATAACCTTAATTTATTTCCAATTTACTTATAAAAATTAAACTACGATTCTTTTTGATATTATTATATTCAAATTACTATTTTTTATATTAATAATGTTTTATTTTAATATTTAATATTTTAAATTTCTTTAAAAGTTATAACTACTTTCATCAAAATTACAACAATAGCTGACCTTCTCTCCAACCTTATTTTAAATATTTTAAAGATTCAAAGTATATAAATTTGGAAACCCGACGGGTTGCCTTATATCGAGTTGCAAGATATAATGGATCCTCCTAGGTGTAACAACGCCACGTATGATGAATCTTAAAAATTCAAAAAACTTGAAAAAGTTCTATCGAGCTCATTTACTATTGAATATTTATATAACCTTAATTTATTTCCAATTTACTTATAAAAATTAAACTATGATTCTTTTTGATGTTATTATATTCAAATTACTATTTTTTATATTAATAATGTTTTATTTTAATATTTAATATTTTTAAATTTCTTTAAAAGTTATAACTACTTTTATCAAAATTACAACAATAGCTGACCTTCTCTCCAACCTTATTTTAAATATTTTAAAGATTCAAAGTATATAAATTTGAAACTTTGACGGGTTGCCTTATATCGAGTCATGCAAGATATAATGGATCCTCCTAGGTGTAACAACGCCACGTATGATGAATCTTAAAAATTCAAAAGACTTGAAAAAGTTCTATCGAGCTCATTTACTATTGAATATTTATATAACCTTAATTTATTTCCAATTTACTTATAAAAATTAAACTACGATTCTTTTTGATATTATTATATTCAAATTACTATTTTTTATATTAATAATGTTTTATTTTAATATTTAATATTTTTAAATTTCTTTAAAAGTTATAACTACTTTCATCAAAATTACAACAATAGCTGACCTTCTCTCCAACCTTATTTTAAATATTTTAAAGATTCAAAGTATATAGGTTGAAACTTTGACGGGTTGCCTTATATGGAGTCGCAAGATATAATGGATCCTCCTAGGTGTAACAACATACGTATGATGAATCTTAAAAATTCAAAAGACTTGAAAAAGTTCTATCGAGCTCATTTACTATTGAATATTTATATAACCTTAATTTATTTCCAATTTACTTATAAAAATTAAACTACGATTCTTTTTGATATTATTATATTCAAATTACTATTTATTATTATTAATAATGTTTTATTTTAATATTTAATATTTTTAAATTTCTTTAAAAGTTATAACTACTTTTATCAAAATTACAACAATAGCTGACCTTCTCTCCAACCTTATTTTAAATATTTTAAAGATTCAAAGTATATAAATTTGGAAACTTTGACGGGTTGCCTTATATCGAGTTGCAAGATATAATGGATCCTCCTAGGTGTAACAACGCCACGTATGATGAATCTTAAAAATACAAAAGACTTGAAAAAGTTCTATCGAGCTCATTTACTATTGAATATTTATATAACCTTAATTTATTTCCAATTTACTTATAAAAATTAAACTACGATTTTTTTTGATATTATTATATTCAAATTACTATTTTTTATATTAATAATGTTTTATTTTAATATTTAATATTTTTAAATTTCTTTAAAATTTATAACTACTTTTATCAAAATTACAACAATAGCTGACCTTCTCTCCAACCTTATTTTAAATATTTTAAAGATTCAAAGTATATAAATTTGGAAACTTTGACGGGTTGCCTTATATCGAGTTGCAAGATATAATGGATCCTCCTAGGTGTAACAACGCCACGTATGATGAATCTTAAAAATTCAAAAGACTTGAAAAAGTTCTATCGAGCTCATTTACTATTGAATATTTATATAACCTTAATTTATTTCCAATTTACTTAAAAAATTAAACTACGATTCTTTTTGATATTTTTATATTCAAATTACTATTTTTTATATTAATAATGTTTTATTTTAATATTTAATATTTTTAAATTTCTTTAAAAGTTATAACTACTTTTATCAAAATTACAACAATAGCTGACCTTCTCTCCAACCTTATTTTAAATATTTTAAAGATTCAAAGTATATAGGTCGGAAACCGACGGGTTGCCTTATATCGAGTTGCAAGATATAATGGATCCTCCTAGGTGTAACAACGCCACGTATGATGAATCTTAAAAATTCAAAAGACTTGAAAAAGTTCTATCGAGCTCATTTACTATTGAATATTTATATAACCTTAATTTATTTCTAATTTACTTATAAAAATTAAACTACGATTCTTTTTGATATTATTATATTCAAATTACTATTTTTTATATTAATAATGTTTTATTTTAATATTTAATATTTTTAAATTTCTTTAAAAGTTATAACTACTTTCATCAAAATTACAAAATAGCTGACCTTCTCTCCAACCTTATTTTAAATATTTTAAAGATTCAAAGTATATAAATTGGAAACTTTGACGGGTTGCCTTATATGGAGTCGCAAGATATAATGGATCCTCCTAGGTGTAACAACGCCACGTATGATGAATCTTAAAAATTCAAAAGACTTGAAAAAGTTCTATCGAGCTCATTTACTATTGAATATTTATATAACCTTAATTTATTTCCAATTTACTTATAAAAATTAAACTACGATTCTTTTTGATATTATTATATTCAAATTACTATTTTTTTATATTAATAATGTTTTATTTTAATATTTAATATTTTTAAATTTCTTTAAAAGTTATAACTACTTTTATCAAAATTACAACAATAGCTCACCTTCTCTCCAACCTTATTTTAAATATTTTAAAGATTCAAAGTATATAGGCTGGAAACCTGACGGGTTGCCTTATATCGAGCTGCAAGATATAATGGATCCTCCCTAGGTGTATCAACGCCACGTATGATGAATCTTAAAAAATTCAAAAAGACTTGAAAAAAGTTCTATCGAGCTCATTTACTATTGAATATTTATATAACCTTAATTTATTTCCAATTTACTTATAAAAATTAAACTAGGATTCTTTTTTGATATTATTATATTCAAATTACTATTTTTTTATATTAATAATGTTTTATTTTAATATTTAATATTTTTAAATTTCTTTAAAAGTTATAACTACTTTTATCAAAATTACAACAATAGCTGACCTTCTCTCCAACCTTATTTTAAATATTTTAAAGATTCAAAGTATATAATTTGGAAACTGACGGGTTGCCTTATATCGAGCTGCAAGATATAATGGATCCTCCCTAGGTGTAACAACGCCACGTATGATGAATCTTACAAAATTCAAAAAGACTTGAAAAAAGTTCTATCGAGCTCATTTACTATTGAATATTTATATAACCTTAATTTATTTCCAATTTACTTATAAAAATTAAACTACGATTCTTTTTGATATTATTATATTCAAATTACTATTTTTTATATTAATAATGTTTTATTTTAATATTTAATATTTTTAAATTTCTTTAAAAGTTATAACTACTTTCATCAAAATTACAACAATAGCTGACCTTCTCTCCAACCTTATTTTAAATATTTTAAAGATTCAAAGTATATAAATTGGAAACTTTGACGGGTTGCCTTATATCGAGTGCAAGATATAATGGATCCTCCTAGGTGTAACAACGCCACGTATGATGAATCTTAAAAATTCAAAAAACTTGAAAAAGTTCTATCGAGCTCATTTACTATTGAATATTTATATAACCTTAATTTATTTCCAATTTACTTATAAAAATTAAACTACGATTCTTTTTGATATTATTATATTCAAATTACTATTTTTTATATTAATAATGTTTTATTTTAATATTTAATATTTTTAAATTTCTTTAAAAGTTATAACTACTTTTATCAAAATTACAACAATAGCTGACCTTCTCTCCAACCTTATTTTAAATATTTTAAAGATTCAAAGTATATAGGTCGGAAACTGACGGGTTGCCTTATATGGAGTGCAAGATATAATGGATCCTCCTAGGTGTAACAACGCCACGTATGATGAATCTTAAAAATTCAAAAGACTTGAAAAAGTTCTATCGAGCTCATTTACTATTGAATATTTATATAACCTTAATTTATTTCCAATTTACTTATAAAAATTAAACTACGATTCTTTTTTGATATTATTATATTCAAATTACTATTTTTTATATTAATAATGTTTTATTTTAATATTTAATATTTTAAATTTCTTTAAAAGTTATAACTACTTTTATCAAAATTACAACAATAGCTGACCTTCTCTCCAACCTTATTTTAAATATTTTAAAGATTCAAAGTATATAGGTCGGAAACTCGACGGGTTGCCTTATATCGAGTGCAAGATATAATGGATCCTCCTAGGTGTAACAACGCCACGTATGATGAATCTTAAAAATTCAAAAGACTTGAAAAAGTTCTATCGAGCTCATTTACTATTGAATATTTATATAACCTTAATTTATTTCCAATTTACTTATAAAAATTAAACTACGATTCTTTTTGATATTATTATATTCAAATTACTATTTTTTATATTAATAATGTTTTATTTTAATATTTAATATTTTTAAATTTCTTTAAAAGTTATAACTACTTTCATCAAAATTACAACAATAGCTGACCTTCTCTCCAACCTTACTTTAAATATTTTAAAGATTCAAAGTATATAGGTTGGAAACTGACGGGTTGCCTTATATCGATTGCAAGATATAATGGATCCTCCTAGGTGTAACAACGCCACGTATGATGAATCTTAAAAATTCAAAAAACTTGAAAAAGTTCTATCGAGCTCATTTACTATTGAATATTTATATAACCTTAATTTATTTCCAATTTACTTATAAAAATTAAACTATGATTCTTTTTGATGTTATTATATTCAAATTACTATTTTTTATATTAATAATGTTTTATTTTAATATTTAATATTTTTAAATTTCTTTAAAAGTTATAACTACTTTTATCAAAATTACAACAATAGTGACCTTCTCTCCAACCTTATTTTAAATATTTTAAAGATTCAAAGTATATATTTGGAAACTTTGACGGGTTGCCTTATATCGAGTGCAAGATATAATGGATCCTCCTAGGTGTAACAACGCCACGTATGATGAATCTTAAAAATTCAAAAGACTTGAAAAAGTTCTATCGAGCTCATTTACTATTGAATATTTATATAACCTTAATTTATTTCCAATTTACTTATAAAAATTAAACTACGATTCTTTTTGATATTATTATATTCAAATTACTATTTTTTATATTAATAATGTTTTATTTTAATATTTAATATTTTTAAATTTCTTTAAAAGTTATAACTACTTTCATCAAAATTACAACAATAGCTGACCTTCTCTCCAACCTTATTTTAAATATTTTAAAGATTCAAAGTATATAGGCTGGAAACCTGACGGGTTGCCTTATATCGAATGCAAGATATAATGGATCCTCCTAGGTGTAACAACGCCACGTATGATGAATCTTAAAAACATCAAAAGACTTGAAAAAGTTCTATCGAGCTCATTTACTATTGAATATTTATATAACCTTAATTTATTTCCAATTTACTTATAAAAATTAAACTATGATTCTTTTTGATATTATTATATTCAAATTCCTATTTTTTATATTAATAATGTTTTATTTTAATATTTAATATTTTTAAATTTCTTTAAAAGTTATAACTACTTTTATCAAAATTACAACAATAGCTGACCTTCTCTCCAACCTTATTTTAAATATTTTAAAGATTCAAAGTTTATAGGTCGGAAACTCGACGGGTTGCCTTATATCTAGTCGCAAGATATAATGGATCCTCCCTAGGTGTAACAACGCCACGTATGATGAATCTTAAAAATTCAAAAGACTTGAAAAAGTTCTATCGAGCTCATTTACTATTGAATATTTATATAACCTTAATTTATTTCCAATTTACTTATAAAAATTAAACTACGATTCTTTTTGATATTATTATATTCAAATTACTATTTTTTATATTAATAATGTTTTATTTTAATATTTAATATTTTTAAATTTCTTTAAAAGTTATAACTACTTTCATCAAAATTACAACAATAGCTGACCTTCTCTCCAACCTTATTTTAAATATTTTAAAGATTCAAAGTATATAGGTTTGAAAACTTGACGGGTTGCCTTATATCGAGCTGCAAGATATAATGGATCCTCCCTAGGTGTAACAACGCCACGTATGATGAATCTTAAAAAAATTGTAGATTTCAATTTAATATGTCCCATCTAATATACAAATATTTAATAAAATATTTTATATAGTTTTTAACTTAAATTTAAATTATTATTGAAATATTCTCGTCCGTTTTATCACAAATATTATTCTCCGTTTTATCACAAATATTATCGTCCGTTTTACCATTTAAGTTAAACTTTTTATTCAAACTAAATCGTAGCTTTTAAGCTAAATACGGATGTCCACACAGTGCTTTAATATGTACTTAAGAAATGATGACTTGTAAAACATAAATTAAATTAAGTGTGGACTATTTTAATCGCACATGTGATTTGTCAAATAAAAGCTAACGACATGTATATTATTTAATTAAAATAATTTTTATAAATATTATTTAATTAAATATTATTTAATCCGCTTACTTACCTGTAGATACTTGATATTTGATATGTATTATCCATGTGATTTTCCACATCGTGAAATAAAAACTTACATAATACATAAATATATTTGATATCATAATTTACATAACTTATATAACATATATAACTTACATAACTTATATAACATACATAACTTATATAACTTATATAACTTAGATAAATATATAACTTACATAACTTACATAATACTTAAATATATTTTATATCATAATTTACATAACTTACATAACTTATATAACTTAGATAAATATATAATTTACATAAATATATATCATATCATAATTTACGTAACTTACATAATACTTAAATATATTTTATATCATAATTTACATAACTTACATAACTTATATAACTTAGATAAATATATAATTTACATAAATATATATCATATCATAATTTACATAACTTACATAATACTTAAATATATATCATATCATACATAACTAGTTTACTGAAATTTACTTAACTTACATAATACATAAATCTATAGTCGAAAATCCGCAACTTGCCTAAATTAGTTTATACCCATTAAAGACTTGATATTTAGTATAATGATATGATTTAAATCAATTGAGAACATTTAAGTAATCGTAATATGTTGTCAACTTTAGATTTCAAGAACTACAACATGGATAGGAGTTGGATGAAATTGTCAAGGGTAAGCAATGCCTATCAAAATGGAGTACAAACTTTTCTAAATTTTGCATTTCAAAATGCAAGCCAAGAGAATATGATTCTTTGCCGTGTAAGAAGTGTGGCAACATCTACGGCATTTTCGTGAAGTTGTCACGAACATCTAATTGTTGATGGCTTTATTCGGGGTATAAAAATGGATTTTCCATGGAGAGTGTACATCTAGTGGAACTTCTTCAACGATTAATCGACTTATCCCGACATCGATTACCATCGTATGTTAGACAAGATGACATGGAAGATATGTTATGGATGCATTTAATATGCGTAGTCATGGTGAGCAATCGTTTCCACCTGACTTTATTATATTTGAGGATTGTAATATTGGTAGAAATGTTTTTTTCGAAACGGGAACAAGTGCACCTAATGAGAAGCCAAATGAAGAAGCGGCTAAGTTCTACAATTTACTTAATGAAATGAATGAAGAACTTTACGAGGGATCAAAATATTCGAAATTGTCCTTCTGCATTCGTCTATTTCTTTTAAAATGTTTGGGAGGGTGGACCGGAAACTCTTTTACAATGCTGCTAGAGTTTCTAAGAGAGATGTTTCCGTTTGCAAAAATTCCCCAGTCTTGTCAAGATATGAAGAGACTAATAAAAGATTTGGGCCTTGGGTACGATAAAATTCATAGTTGCCCAAATGACTGCATGTTGTACTGGGGTGATTAGAAAAACCAATAATCTTATCATGTTTGCGGTAAGTCTCGTTGGATGAATAGTAATCTGAAGATGTGAATACGGATGAAGGTGGGGCATGATTAAGAAAGAAGCGGTCAAGGTCTTGCGATATTTTCCCCGATACCAAGACTTCAAAGGCTTTTCATGTCCTCAAAGACAACCGAATCTATGACGTGGCATAATGATCAATGATCGATGATGGATTATTAAGACATCCTGCGGATTCTTTAGCTTGGAAATCATTTGACAAGAAATTTCCAAGCTTTGCAAGCGATCCTCGAATGTGAGGCTTGGGCTAGCAAATGATGGCTTTAATCCATTTAAAATCATGAGTACTTCAGACAAGACTTGGCTCAGTAGTGCTTGTTCTTACAATTTGCCTCCATGGATTTGCATGAAGCAATCTTCATTTATTTTATCAATGATTATCCTTGAGAGAAAGGTCCCGAAATGATATTGACATCTATTTGCGCCACTTATTGAAGAGTTAAAACAATTATGGTCGGTGTTGAGACATATGATGTATTGAGAAAGGAGAACTTTAATTTACGTGCAGCTTTATTGTGGACAATTAATGATTTTCCGGCTTATGCTAATTTATCGGGTTGGAGTACTAAAGGACGTTATGCCTGTCCTTGTTGTGCTGCGCAAACTTGTTCGAAGTGGTTGTATAATGGGAAGAAGTTCTCTTACATGGGCCATCGTCGGTGGTTAGATGAAAATCATAAATTTAGATTTCAGAGGACTCTATTTGATGGTACTGAAGAGTACAGAGGAGCTCCTGAGCAGACCGTTGGATCTGAAATCTTGTTTATGTTAAAAGATATCAATTTTAGTTACGGGAAGATGAATCAACCACCTATCACGCAAACAAGGAGAAGATCGAGGGATGAATCTGATCATGAATCTGACGAAGAGGATGATCCTAATGAGGCGGAGTTGTGGAAGAAAATGAGTATTTTTTTTGAGTTGCCTTATTGGGAGCACAACATTTTACGCCACAATCTTGATGTCATGCATATTGAGAAGAATGTCTGCGAGAACATAATTGGGACAATTTTAAATGTCGATAGAAAATCAAAAGACAATCTTCAGAGCCGACTTGATTTAGTTGACATGAGAATCAGCGTGATCTTTATCCTCAAGTACTTGAATGGGAAATATCGGTTGCCGCCTTCTTTTTTCAATGTCAAAGAAAGAGAAAGAAGTTTTCGCATGGTGTTGAAGGATATAAAGGTCCCGGATGCGTATCGTCAAATATATCTCGATGTGTGAGTTTCAAAGATAGAAGATTATATTCATTAAAATCACATGATTACCACATCTTGATGCAAGATTTACTCCCAATTGCTTTACTTGTCTTTGCATGTCAAAAATGTAACGTCTGTATAATTGAACTATCCAATATAATGAAAGCTATTTGTGGCAAAGTTTTGAATATCGAAGAACTTGAGAAAGTACAGGATCGAGCGGCTTTGACTTTATGCAATTTAGAGAAGATCTTTCCACCTTCCTTCTTCACTATTATGGTGCACTTGGTAATCCATCTCCCTCACGAAGCAATCCTTGGTGGACCGGTTTTTTATCGATGGATGTATCCTATAGAAAGGTGCTAATTTATTTCTCAAGTATTCATTCATTCACCTCTATACATTTAGTTACAGCTTTTGATAAATATTGTATATCGTGTTTAGGTTCCTAAACAAATTGAAGTCATATTGTCACAATAAGCGTTATCCAGAAGGATCAATTGCTGAAGGCTACTTGGCAGAAGAGTGCATGACCTTCTGTTCTAGATATTTAGAAGATGCTGAAACACGATTGAATAGACCAAGTAGAAATGCTGGGCTCAATGATCATGACTTGGCCGAAACTTATTTATTTCAAAGTTATGGAGAACCAATCGGCAAAGTTGAAATTGTAGAATTAGATGATATATTGTGGATACAAGCACATCGATATGTACTTTTTCACCACGATTCAATTGAACCGTTGCGCAAGTAAGTTATAAAATTGTCTTACATATTCGTCATTTTGATTTGTTTATCTTCTAACCAATTAAACTTGTTTTTAATATAGTGAGTACAAACAAATTTTGAGATCTCGTGCACACTCTCGAAGATTACAACATCGAGAGATTAATAAGTTATTCACAGAATCTTTTCATGAATGGTTAAGTCAAACGGTATGTAACTAAAGTTAATAAGTTACATATAATCGCGAAATTTAGTTAATCAAAGAAGAATGTTTTTACATAATACATTTATAATTATTTAATTTACTTTCAATTCAATAGGTTTGGAGTGGGAAGGACGTCAATGACGAAATTAAATGGCTTTCCCAAGGTCCGAACAGAGTAATAAAAAGATATAGTGCCTTCCTCATCAATGGATACAGATTTCCTACAAAGTATCGCGAGAGAATGAGGAGAACTCAAAATTGTGGAGTTGTTGTTAATTCTTCAATTACAAGTTATGCTAGTGCTAGGGATAGTAATCCGGTTGAGGGTAATGTGGAGTATTACGGACTTCTTATCGACATTATTGAGTTGGATTACTATGGCAAATGGAAAGTTATCTTATTTCGGTGTGATTGGGAAGATGTTAATACTGCTCAAGGAATTAAAAAAGATCAATTTGGTTTTACAATGGTGAATTTCTCTCGCTTGATTCACACTGGACAACAATTGATGGACGAGCCATATGTATTTTCCTCTCAAGTGAAACAAGTTTTTATTCGAAAGATCCAACCGATGAGGGTTGGTATGTTGTACTCGGAACACCCTAGAGACTTGTTTGACATGGGTAATGGAAGTAGAGATGACATTGTCGAAAGATCGAAACATTACCTTTTCGAACAAAACTTAGATGAAAATATCCCTAGTACTAGTACACAATATCAATGGGTTCGAGATGATGTGAATGAAGATATTTACTGAATAATGATGTAGTAAGATTTTACGTTTTTTAATTATATGTAATATTATAATTTTAATCTTGGTCATGTTATATAATTTGACTATTTTATATGTACTATTATTGTTGTAATTTGTTACTAAAACTTTAACTATTTTATGTGTATTGCGGAAAAATGCGTAGAAGAAGATTACGTGGTTTAAGTATTGTCCGAATACTCCAAATTCGGAAGAAGGAAATAGTGAACAATGAGACGCTTGTTGGATCTTGAATGTGCGGAGACACTTGACGAGCCTGAAGAAGTTCAAAGTAATGTTACGTTTATTTTACATGTGTTGACTTTTATTATTAATTTATTTGTAAATTTTAATATAATAATAGTATATCATTTTTCAATTTGAAAATGGTGGGATGCGAGAGTTCGAGGAGGTACAATCGCTTAGTGATTTATACGACTTAGATCCCGCCGACCGTGTCAAAGTAAGTAGAAATACTTATGGATGACTGTTGGATCTCAAGCTCGACTTTTAGCAGGCTATATTGGCATTTTAGCGAGAAAATGCCAATATGTTGCCCATCAACTACTTAATCATGGCATCACATGCCCGATAGCAACAAAAATCGTGGCTCGCTAATATTAAGGTAACAAAATGTGAATGTAATTTATAATATTTTGGTTTAAGTTTCATTTATATTTACATTCTAAACTTGTGTTTTTTTAGGATAGATTTGCTTTAGAGGTCTTCGATGATTATATCAAGAAGACATTGGGTAAAAAATAGAGAGACAATAAAAGCATTTTAAAAAAACAATATTTTAAGAAAGATATAAGCCTCGAGGAAAAATTGAGAAATGTCCCGCCGGGAATGCTGAGGTACCAATAGGAAGATGCAGTTAGATTCTGGAATTCAAAGAAAGGAGAGGTATTACGTATTTCCAAACTCTTATATATAGTTTTTACTATATACATAATAATAATTTCATTATGTAGGACCGTGAGCGAGTTGGAATAAGCAGCAGGCAAAAACAAAAATTCACGCACACGGCAGGGTCGAGAAGTTTTGCTTCTGTAGCTGAGGCCGAGGTATTAAAATTTTATTAATTCTTTCAAATATTAATAACTTTCTAATATTAAATAATATTTTTACTACTATATTGTAGGAAGTCAAATCTGGACAAAAAGTTGGGCGCCTTCAGCTTTTTGAGATTACGCATAGGAAGAAAGATGGATCTCCTATGACATCCGAAGCTGGAGAAATTATGGTATATTTACTTAATAATATTTGATTTATTCTAAATATTTATAATGTTTAATTATAATTGTTTAATTCAATTCATCATTAGTAGTTTTAAATAATGTTATGTTGCATTCCTTTTTATTATATATTTCGTTTCTAACTTTTTAATTGATTTTTTAGGAGAAACTAAAGGATAACGGAATATGAAGCGACTACTTGATCGATAGTTCATTAATCTTGAGAACATTGATAATGTAATTATCACTGAAGTTTTGGGTCCCGAAAGGTACGGTCGGGTTCGATTTCAAGGATCTGGTGTTACCCCGACCTAATATTTTGGATCCGGCTCCCAGCAATACATGCCTTCCGGAAGTCAAGCTAAAGTTGAAGTTCAGAGGTTAAGAGATCAGATAGCTCAGATGCAAGCGAACACAGTTGAGCAAATTGCCGAGGTTCAACGAAAATATGAAGAACTACAGCAACAACTTAGAGCGGAGGTAGCAGAGAGGGAGGCAGCGGCAGTAGAGAGGGAGGCAGCGGCAGCAGTGAGGGAGGCAGAGCATAGGAAAAAGTACGATGACCTCTAGCTACAGCTTCAGCAGATGATGCAGATGTTTCAACAGTCGCAAAAGCCGCCATCTTAGACATTAGTTTTCTCGTTGTAAGAATATTTTTAACTTTGTCACATTTAACATTATTTTAAGAATATTTTAAATCATACTTTATTAATTACATCATATATCTTTCGTTAAATTTGAAGTATCATTTAGAATTAATATTTTTGGTTGTATTTTTTTATGCTAAATTTGCTATTTTGGCTGCATTTTATGCTATATTTGTTGTATTTTGTTGGATTTTAATGCAAGAAGGGCTGCATATTGGTGGAAAAAAATGTATTGCAAATCTGTCAAAATTAGCGGCGTTTGTGGGAAAAACGCCGCTAAAGGCCATGACTTTTAGCGGCGCTTTTTTTCCAAACGCCGTTAAAGGCCATGACTTTTAGCGGAGCTTTTTTTCCAAACGCAGCTAAAGGCCATGACTTTTAGCGGCGCTTTTCTCCAAACGCCGCTAAAGGCCGTGACTTTTAGCGGCGCTTTTTTCCAAACGCCGCTAAAGGCCATGACTTTTAGCGGCGCTTTGCTCCAAACGCTGCTAAAGGCCATGACTTTTAGCGGCGCTTTTTTTTCAAACGCTAAAGGACATGACTTTTAGCGGCGCTTTTTTTTAATAAACGCCACCAATTTTTGTGGCGCCGCCTATAATGGCATTTTTTGCGACGTTTTCAAAAGCGCCGCAAAAAGTTTTAGTGGCGCTTAGAAGTGCCGCTAAAGGCTCAAAAAAGCGCCGCTAAAAGTCTGTTTTGCTGTAGTGATTTAATAAATCCATAGTACCTCGGCCTGAGCTACATAAGCAAAACTTTTCGACCCTGCCGTGTGCGTAAATTTTTGTTTTTGCCTGCTGCTTGTTCCAACTCGCTCACGGTCCTACATAATGAAATTATTATTACGTATATAGTAAATACTATAAACCGAAAAAATTATAAGAGTTTGCAAGTACATAATACCTCTCCTTTCTTCGAATTCCAAAAGCGAACCGCATCTTCCCATTGGTACCTCAGCATTCCCGGTGGGACATTTTGTAATTTTTTTTCGAGGCTTATGGGTTTTTTAAAATATTCTTTTTTCAAAATGCTTTTATTGTCTCTCCATTTTTACCCAATGCCTTCTTGATATAGGCATCGAGACCTCTAAAGCAAACCTATCCTAAAAACACAAGTTTAGGAAGTAAATATAAATGAAACTTAAACAAAAGTATTATAATTACATTAACGTTTTGTTACCTTAATATTAGAGAGCTTGGTTTTATTGCTATCGTGCATGTTATGCCATGATTCGTAGTTGATGGGCAACATATTGGCATTTCGTGCTATAATGCCCAAATAGCTCGCTAAAAGTCGAGCTTCTTGTCCAACAGTGACCATGGTCGCATTTCTAGTTACTTTGACACGCTCGATAGAATTTAGGTTATATAAATCATTAGGAGCGCACGCCCTGACCTCTCTAGCGTCCCACCATTTTCAGCTGAAAAATAATAAATTATTACTATATTGAAATTTAAAATAAATCAAGAATAAAATTTAATACAATTTGTAAAATAAACTTAACATTACTTTGAAATTCCACAGACTCGTCAAGCGTCTCCGGCACGCTTGAAGATCCAACAACTGCCTGCTGTTCAGTTCTTACTTCTTCCAAATTTGTAGTATTCTGTACAATACTAAGATCTCTTAATCTTCTTCTAGGCATTTTTCCTGCAACACATAAAATAGATAAAATTTTAGTAAGAAATAACAACAATAGTAAATATAAAATAGTTAAATTATATAACATGACCAATGTTAATATTATAACATTACATATAAATAAAAAATCATAAAATCTTACTACATCATAAATCGTAAATATCTTCGTCCACATCCCGACGAACCCATTGAAATCGTGTACTAGTACTAGGATATTTTCATTTAAGTTTTGTTCGAAAAGGCAAAGTTTCTGATCTTTCAACGATGTCATCTCTACTTCCATTCCCCATGTCAAATAAGTCTCTAGGGGTGTTTCGGAGTACAACGTACCAACCCTCATCAATTGGATCTTTCGAGTAAAAAACTTGTTTAACTTGAGAAGAAAATACATACGGCTCGTCTATCAAATGTTCTCTAGTGTGAATTAATCGAGAGAAATTCACCATTGTAAAACCAAACCGATCATTTTTAATTCATGAAAGATTAGCATCACCAATCGCATCGAAATAAGACAACTTTCCATTTTCCATAGTAATCCAACTCAATAATGTCGGTTAGAAGTCCGTAATACTCTACATTTCCCTCCACTGGATTACTGTCCCTAGCACTAGCGTAACTTGTAATTAAAGAATTAACAACTACTCCACAATTTTGAGTTCTCCTCAATCTCTCGCGATATTTGGTATGAAATCAATCCATTCATGATGAAGCCACTATATGTTTTACTACTCGATTCGGACCTTGGGAAAGCCATTTAACTTCGTCATTAACGATATTCCACTCCAAACCTATTGAATCAAAAGTAAATTCAAGAATTGTAAATGTTATGAGAAAACATTATTATTTGTCAATAAAATGTTGAGTTGCATACCGCTTGGCTTAACCATTCATGAAAAGATTCGTGAATAACCTATTAATCTCGCGATGTTGTAATCTTCGTGAGCGTGAACGAGATCTTAAGACTTGTTTGTACTCACTATGTTAAAAACATGTTTAATTTGTTAAAAAATAAACAAATCAAAAAAAGATGAATATTTATCATATTCTAGAACTTACTTGCGTAATTGTTCAAGTGCATCGTGGTGGAAAAGAACATATCTATGTGCTTGTATCCAAGATCGGTCATCTAATTCTGTAATTTCAACTTTGCCGATTGGTTCTCCATAACTTTGAAATAAATAAGTTTCGGCCAAGCTAGGATCATTGAGTCCGGCATTTCTACTTGGTATATTCAATCTTGTTTCAACATCTTCTAAATATCTAGAACAGAATGTCATACACTCCTCTACCAAGTAGCCTTCAGCAATCGATCCTTCCGGATAACGCTTGTTACGGCAATAAGACTTCAATTTGCTAAGGAACCTAAACACCATATACAACATTATCAAAACTGGTAACTATAAGTATAAAGGTGGAATGCCTTCGAAATAAATTAGCACCTTTCAATTGGATACATCCAACGATAGAAAACCAGCCCACCAATTATTGCTTCATGAGGGAGATGAATGACAAGGTGCACCATAATTGTGAAGAAGGAAGGTGGAAAGATCTTCGCCAAATTGCATAATGTCAAAGCGGCTCGATCTTGTACTTTTTCAAGTTCTTCAACATTCAAAACTTTGCCACAAATTGCTTTCATTATATTGGACAGTTCAATTATACAAGACGTTACCTTCTTTGACATACAGCACCGTAAAACAACTGGAAGTAGATCTTGCATCAAGGTGTGATAGTTATGTGATTTTAATGAATATAGTCTTCGATCTTTAAGACTTACACATCGAGATATATTTGATGCATATGCATCCGGAACCTTTATATCCTTCAACATCGTGCAGAACATTTCTTTCTCTTCCTTTGATATTGTAAAAATTGTAGGCGGCAACCAATATTTTCCATTAGGACGTACTTGGGGATGAAGATCACGCCTAATTCCCATGTGAACTAAATCAAGTCGACTCTGAAGATTATCTTTTGATTTACCATCGACGTTCAAAATTGTCTGGATGATGTTCTCGCAGACATTCTTTTCAATATGCATCACATCAAGATTGTGGCGTAAAATGTGATGCTCCCAATAAGGCAACTCAAAAAAAATACTTCTTTTCTTCCACAAGTCCGCCTCATTAGGGTCATCCTCCTCGCCGATTCATCATCGATTCATCCTCGATCGTCTATTTGTTTGCTCGTTAGATGGTTGATTCACTTCCGTAACTAAAATCCATATCTTTTAACATGAATAAGATTTCAGATCCAATGGTCTACTCAGGAGCTTTTTTCAACTCTTCAGTACCGTCAAATAAAGCCCTCTGAAATCTATAGCTATGATTTTCTTCTAACCACCGATGATGCCCCATATAGCAGAACTTCTTCCCATTATATAACCATTGTGAACATGTTTGAGCAAGACAACAAGGACAAGCATAACGTCCTCGGTACTCCAACCGGATAAATTCGCATATCTTTGAGAAATCATTAATTGTCCACAAGAAAGCAAAGACGTAGGTGAAAATTCTCCTTTCTCAATACATCATACGTCTCAACACCCCAAGCATAATTGTTTTAACTCGTCAATAAGTGGCTGCAGATATATGTCAATATCATTTCGGGCCTTTCTCTCGGGATAATCATAGATAATATCAAAGAAGATTGCCTCATGCGAGCCATGGAGGCAAATTATAAGGAACAAGGACCACGAGGCCAAGTAATCGACGAGGTGCTCATGATTTTAAAAGGATTAAATCATCGGATGCTAACCCGAGCCTTACACTCGAGGATAACTTGCAAAGCTTGGAAATTTATTGTCAAATGATTTCCATATTTATATAAAATTAAACTATTTATTTTTTGATATTATTATATTCAAATTACTATTTATTATTATTAATAATGTTTTATTTTAATATTTAATATTTTTAAATTTCTTAAAAGTTATAACTACTTTTATCAAAATTACAACAATAGCTGACCTTCTCTCCAACCTTATTTTAAATATTTTAAAGATTCAAAGTATAGGTCGGAAACCCCATCAAGTTGCCTTATATCGAGTCAAGATATAATGGATCCTCCTAGGTGTAACAACGCCACGATGATGAATCTTAAAAATACAAAAGACTTGAAAAAAGTTCTATCGAGCTCATTTACTATTGAATATTTATATAACCTTAATTTATTTCCAATTTACTTATAAAAATTAAACTATTTATTTTTTTGATATTATTATATTCAAATTATTATTTTTTATATTAATAATGTTTTATTTTAATATTTAATATTTTTAAATTTCTTTAAAATTTATAACTACTTTTATCAAAATTACAACAATAGCTGACCTTCTCTCCAACCTTATTTTAAATATTTTAAAGATTCAAAGTATATAGGCTTGAAACTGAATGGGTTGCCTTATATCGAATTCGTAAGATATAATGGATCCTCCCTAGGTGTAACAACGCCACGTATGATGAATCTTAAAAAATTCAAAAAGACTTGAAAAAAGTTCTATCGAGCTCATTTACTATTGAATATTTATATAACCTTAATTTATTTCCAATTTATTTAAAAAATTAAACTACTTATTTTTTTTGATATTTTATATTCAAATTACTATTTTTTATATTAATAATGTTTTATTTTAATATTTAATATTTTTAAATTTCTTTAAAAGTTATAACTACTTTTATCAAAATTACAACAATAGCTGACCTTCTTCCAACCTTATTTTAAATATTTTAAAGATTCAAAGTATATAGGTCGAAACCGTATCAGTTGCCTTATATCGAAGTAGCAAGATATAATGGATCCTCCCTAGGTGTAACAACGCCACGATGATGAATCTTAAAAATTCAAAAGACTTGAAAAGTTCTATCGAGCTCATTTACTATTGAATATTTATATAACCTTAATTTATTTCTAATTTACTTATAAAAATTAAACTACGATTCTTTTTGATATTATTATATTCAAATTACTATTTTTTATATTAATAATGTTTTATTTTAATATTTAATATTTTTAAATTTCTTTAAAAGTTATAACTACTTTCATCAAAATTACAAAATAGCTGACCTTCTCTCCAACCTTATTTTAAATATTTTAAAGATTCAAAGTATAGGTCGGAAACCCGATTTGCAGTTTTATATGGAGTCAAGATATAATGGATCCTCCTAGGTGTAACAACGCTAATGTATGATGAATCTTAAAAATTCAAAAGACTTGAAAAAGTTCTATCGAGCTCATTTACTATTGAATATTTATATAACCTTAATTTATTTCCAATTTACTTATAAAAATTAAACTAATTCTTTTTGATATTATTATATTCAAATTACTATTTTTTATATTAATAATGTTTTATTTTAATATTTAATATTTTTAAATTTCTTTAAAAGTTATAACTACTTTTATCAAAATTACAACAATAGCTCACCTTCTTCCAACCTTATTTTAAATATTTTAAAGATTCAAAGTATATAGGTCGGAAACCCGACGGGTTGCCTTATATCGAAATCAAGATATAATGGATCCTCCCTAGGTGTATCAACGCCACGTATGATGAATCTTAAAAATTCAAAAAGACTTGAAAAAGTTCTATCGAGCTCATTTACTATTGAATATTTATATAACCTTAATTTATTTCAATTTACTTATAAAATTAAACTAGGATTCTTTTTTGATATTATATTCAAATTACTATTTTTTTATATTAATAATGTTTTATTTAATATTTAATATTTTTAAATTTCTTTAAAAGTTATAACTACTTTTATCAAAATTACAACAATAGCTGACCTTCTTCTCCAACCTTATTTTAAATATTTTAAAGATTCAAAGTATATAGGTCGAAACTGACTCGGTTGCCTTTATATCGAGTCATAAAGATATAATGGATCCTCCTAGGTGTAACAACGCCACGTATGATGAATCTTACAAAATTCAAAAGACTTGAAAAAGTTCTATCGAGCTCATTTACTATTGAATATTTATATAACCTTAATTTATTTCCAATTTACTTATAAAATTAAACTATTTATCTTTTTTGATATTATTATATTCAAATTACTATTTTTTTATATTAATAATGTTTTATTTTAATATTTAATATTTTAAATTTCTTTAAAAGTTATAACTACTTTCATCAAAATTACAACAATAGCTGACCTTCTCTCCAACCTTACTTTTAAATATTTTAAAGATTCAAAGTATATAGGTCGAAACCTGACAAGTTGCCTTATATCGAGTCATAAGATATAATGGATCCTCCTAGGTGTAACAACGCCTAATGTATGATGAATCTTAAAAAATTCAAAAAACTTGAAAAAGTTCTATCGAGCTCATTTACTATTGAATATTTATATAACCTTAATTTATTTCCAATTTACTTATAAAAATTAAACTACTTCTCTTTTTGATATTATTATATTCAAATTACTATTTTTTATATTAATAATGTTTTATTTTAATATTTAATATTTTAAATTTCTTTAAAAGTTATAACTACTTTTATCAAAATTACAATAGCTGACCTTCTCCAACCTTATTTTAAATATTTTAAAGATTCAAAGTATATAGGTCGAAACCCGACTCAAGTTGCCTTATATGGAGTCATAAGATATAATGGATCCTCCTTAGGTAAATAACGCCACGTATGATGAATCTTAAAAAATTCAAAAGACTTGAAAAAGTTCTATCGAGCTCATTTACTATTGAATATTTATATAACCTTAATTTATTTCCAATTTACTTATAAAAATTAAACTACGATTCTTTTTGATATTATTATATTCAAATTACTATTTTTATATTAATAATGTTTTATTTTAATATTTAATATTTTAAATTTCTTAAAAGTTATAACTACTTTTATCAAAATTACAACAATATGACCTTCTCCAACCTTATTTTAAATATTTTAAAGATTCAAAGTATATAGGTCGAAACCCGACGGTTGCCTTATATCGAGTGCAAGATATAATGGATCCTCCTAGGTGTAACAACGCCATCGTATGATGAATCTTAAAAATTCAAAAGACTTGAAAAAAGTTCTATCGAGCTCATTTACTATTGAATATTTATATAACCTTAATTTATTTCCAATTTACTTATAAAAATTAAACTATTTATTCTTTTTTGATTATTATATTCAAATTACTATTTTTTATATTAATAATGTTTTATTTTAATATTTAATATTTTAAATTTCTTTAAAAGTTATAACTACTTTCATCAAAATTACAACAATAGCTGACCTTCTCTCCAACCTTACTTTAAATATTTTAAAGATTCAAAGTATAGGGTCGAAACCGATTTCGTTGCCTTATATCGAGTAAGAAGATATAATGGATCCTCCCTAGGTGTAACAACGCCATTTATGATGAATCTTAAAAATTCAAAAAACTTGAAAAAGTTCTATCGAGCTCATTTACTATTGAATATTTATATAACCTTAATTTATTTCCAATTTATAAAAATTAAACTATGATTCTTTTGATGTTATTATATTCAAATTATTATTTTTTATATTTAATGTTTTATTTTAATATTTAATATTTTAAATTTCTTTAAAAGTTATAACTACTTTTATCAAAATTACAACAATAGTGACCTTCTTCTCCAACCTTATTTTAAATATTTTAAAGATTCAAAGTATATAGGTCGGAACCTCGATTTGTTGCCTTATATCGAGTCGCAAGATATAATGGATCCTCCCTAGGTGTAACAATTATGATGAATCTTAAAAAATTCAAAAGACTTGAAAAAGTTCTATCGAGCTCATTTACTATTGAATATTTATATAACCTTAATTTATTTCCAATTTACTTATAAAATTAAACTAATATTCTTTTTGATTTATTATATTCAAATTACTATTTTTTTATATTAATAATGTTTTATTTTAATATTTAATATTTTTAAATTTCTTTAAAAGTTATAACTACTTTCATCAAAATTACAACAATAGCTGACCTTCTCTCCAACCTTATTTTAAATATTTTAAAGATTCAAAGTATATAGGTCGAAACCCCGACGGGTTGCCTTATATCGAGCTAAGATATAATGGATCCTCCCTAGGTGTAACAACGCCACGTATGATGAATCTTAAAAACATCAAAAGACTTGAAAAAGTTCTATCGAGCTCATTTACTATTGAATATTTATATAACCTTAATTTATTTCCAATTTACTTATAAAATTAAACTATGATTCTTTTTGATATTATTATATTCAAATTCCTATTTTTTTATATTAATAATGTTTTATTTTAATATTTAATATTTTTAAATTTCTTTAAAAGTTATAACTACTTTTATCAAAATTACAACAATAGTGACCTTCTTCTCCAACCTTATTTTAAATATTTTAAAGATTCAAAGTTTATAGGCGAAACTCGACGCAAGTTGCCTTATATCTAGTCGCAAGATATAATGGATCCTCCCTAGGTGTAACAACGCCATGTATGATGAATCTTAAAAATTCAAAAGACTTGAAAAAGTTCTATCGAGCTCATTTACTATTGAATATTTATATAACCTTAATTTATTTCCAATTTACTTATAAAAATTAAACTACGATTCTTTTTGATATTATTATATTCAAATTATTTTTTATATTAATAATGTTTTATTTTAATATTTAATATTTTTAAATTTCTTAAAAGTTATAACTACTTTCATCAAAATTACAACAATAGCTGACCTTCTCTCCAACCTTATTTTAAATATTTTAAAGATTCAAAGTATATAGGTTGAAAACTGACGGTTGCCTTATATCGAAATGCAAGATATAATGGATCCTCCTAGGTGTAACAACGCCACGATGATGAATCTTAAAAAATTGTAGATTTCAATTTAATATGTCCCATCTAATATACAAATATTTAATAAAATATTTTATATAGTTTTAACTTAAATTTAAATTATTATTGAAATATTCTCGTCTGCTTTATCACAATATTATTCTCCGCTTTATCACAAATATTATCGTCTGCTTTTACCATTTAAGTTAAACTTTTATTCAAACTAAATCGTAGCTTTTAAGCTAAATACGGATGTCCACACGTTGTTTTAATATGTACTTAAGAAATGATGACTTGTAAAACATAAATTAAATTAAGTGTGGACTATTTTAATCGCATGATTTGTCAAATAAAACTAACGACATGTATATATTATTTAATTAAAATAATTTTTATAAATATTATTTAATTAAATATTATTTAATCCGCTACTTACCGTAGATACTTGATATTTGATATGTATTATCCATGTGATTTTCCACATCGTGAAATAAAAAACTTACATAATACATAAATATATTTGATATCATAATTTACATAACTTATATAACATATATAACTTACATAACTTATATAACATACATAACTTATATAACTTATATAACTTAGATAAATATATAACTTACATAACTTACATAATACTTAAATATATTTTATATCATAATTTACATAACTTACATAACTTATATAACTTAGATAAATATATAATTTACATAAATATATATCATATCATAATTTCATTTAACTTACATAATACTTAAATATATTTTATATCATAATTTATAACTTACATAACTTATATAACTTAGATAAATATATAATTTACATAAATATATATCATATCATAATTTACATAACTTACATAATACTTAAATATATATCATATCATACATAACTAGTTTATAAATTTACTTAACTTACATAATACATAAATCTATAGTCGAAAACTCGCAACTTGCCTAAATTAGTTTATACCCATTAAAGACTTGATATTTAGTATAATGATATGATTTAAATCAATTGAGAACATTTAAGTAACTGTAATATGTTGTCAACTTTAGATTTCAAGAACTACAACATGGATAGGAGTTGGATGAAATTGTCAAGGGTAAGCAATGCCTATCAAAATGGAGTACAAACTTTTCTAAATTTTGCATTTCAAAATGCAAGCCAAGAGAATATGATTTCGTCTGTAAGAAGTGTGGCAACATCTATCGGCATTTTCGTGAAGTTGTTCACTAACATCTAATTGTTGATGGCTTTATTCGGGGTATAAAAATGGATTTTCCATGGAGAGTGTACATCTAGTGGAACTTCTTCAACGATTAATCGACTTATCCGACATCGATTACCATCGATGTTAGACAAGATGACATGGAAGATATGTTATGGATGCATTTAATATGCGTAGTCATGGTGAGCAATCGCTTCCACCGACTTTATTATATTTGAGGATTGTAATATTGGTAGAAATGTTTTTTCAAACGGAACAAGTGCACCTAATGAGAAGCCAAATGAAGAAGCGGCTAAGTTCTACAATTTACTTAATGAAATGAATGAAGAACTTTACGAGGGATCAAAATATTCAAATTGTCCTTCCGATTCGCTTCATTTCTTTTAAAATGTTTGGGAGGGTGGACCTAAAACTTTTTACAATGTCGCTAGAGTTTCTAAGAGATGTTTCCGCTGCAAAAATTCCCGCCTTGTCAAGATATGAAGAGACTAATAAAAGATTTGGGCCTTGGGTACGATAAAATTCATAGTTGCCCAAATGACCGCATGTTGTATCGGGGTGATTAGAAAACCAATAATCTTATCATGTTTGGTAAGTCTCGTTGGATGAATAGTAATACGTAAGATGTGAATACGATGAAGGTGGGGCATAAGAAAAGAAGCTACCAAGGTCTTATGATATTTTCCCCGATACCAAGACTTCAAAGGCTTTTCATGTCCTCAAAGACACCAATCTATGACGGGCATAATGATCAATGCATCGATGATGGATTATTAAGACATCTGGGATTCTTTAGCTTGGAAATCATTTGACAAGAATTTCCAAGCTTTGCGCGATCCTGAATGTGAGGCTTGGGCTAGCAAATGATGGCTTTAATCCATTTAAAATCATGAGTACTTCAGTACGATTTGGCTCAGAAGTTTGTTCCTACAATTTGCCTCCATGGATTTGCATGAAGCAATCTTCATTTATTTTATCAATGATTATCCTGGAGAGAAAGGTCCTTAAATGATATTGACATCTTTTGCAGCCACTTATTGAAGAGTTAAAACAATTATGGTCGTGTTGAGACATATGATGTATTGAGAAAGGAGAACTTTAATTTACGTGCGCCTTTATGTGGACAATTAATGATTTCCGGCTTATGCTAATTTATCGGTGGAGTACTAAAGGACGTTATGCTCGTTCTTGTTAGTCGCAAACTTGTTCAAGTGGTTGTATAATGGGAAGAAGTTCTCTACATGGGCCATCGCTTGTGGTTAGATGAAAATCATAAATTTAGATTTCGAGAGACTCTATTTGATGGTACCAAGAGTACGAGAGCTCCCGAAGGAGATCGTTGGATCTCGAATTATGTTAAAAGATATCAATTTTAGTTACGGAAGATGAATCAACCACCTATCACGCAAACAAGGAGAAGATCGAGGATGAATCGATCATGAATCGACGAAGAGGATGATCCTAATGAGGCGGTTGTGGAAGAAAATGAGTATTTTTTGAGTTGCCTTATTGGGAGCACAACATTTTACGCCACAATCTTGATGTCATGCATATTGAGAAGAATGTTCATGAGAACATAATTGGGACAATTTTAAATGTCGATAGAAAATCAAAAGACAATCTTCGAGCCGATTTGATTTAGTTGACATGAGAATCTGGCGTGATTTATCCTCAAGTACTTCGTAATGGGAAATATCGCTGTCGCTTTCTATTTTTTCAATGTCAAAGAAAGAGAAAGAAGTTTTCTGATGGTGTTGAAGGATATAAAGGTCCCGTGATGCATGCGCCAAATATATCTCGATGTGTGAGTTTCAAAGATAGAAGATTATATTCATTAAAATCACATGATTACCACATCTTGATGCAAGATTTACTCCCAATTGCTTTACTATGTCGCAAAAAATGTAACGTCTGTATAATTGAACTATCCAATATAATGAAAGCTATTTGTGGCAAAGTTTTGAATATCGGAACTTGAGAAAGTACAGATCGAGCGGCTTTGACTTTATGCAATTTAGAAGATCTTTCCACCTTCCTTCTTCACTATTATGGTGCACTTGGTAATCCATCTCCTCATGGGCAATCCTGGTGGACCGGTTTTTATCGATGGATGTATCCTATAGAAAGGTGCTAATTTATTTCTCAAGTATTCATTCATTCACCTCTATACATTTAGTTACGCTTTTGATAAATATTGTATATCGTGTTTAGGTTCCTAAACAAATTGAAGTCATATTGTCACAAGCTTATCGTAAGGATCAATTGTCGGCTACTAAGCGTAAGAGTGCATGACCTTTCGTTCTAGATATTTAGAAGATGCTGAAACACGATTGAATAGACCAAGTAGAAATGCCGGGCTCAATGATCATGACTTGGTCGAAACTTATTTATTTCAAAGTTATGGAGAACCAATCCAAAAGTTGAAATTGTAGAATTAGATGATATATTGTGGATACAAGCACATCGATATGTACTTTTCACCACGATTCAATTGAACCGCTGCTGCAAGTGTTATAAAATTGTCTTACATATTCGCTATTTTGATTTGTTTATCTTCTAACCAATTAAACTTGTTTTTAATATAGTGAGTACAAACAAATTTTGAGATCTGCACACTCAAGATTACAACATCGAGATTAATGTTATTCACGTAATCTTTTCATGAATGGTTAAGTCAAAGGTATGTAACTAAAGTTAATAAGTTACATATAATCGCTAAATTTAGTTAATCAAAGAAGAATGTTTTACATAATACATTTATAATTATTTAATTTACTTTCAATTCAATAGGTTTGAGGGAAGGACGCCAATGACGAAATTAAATGGCTTTCCAAGGTCCCAACGTAGTAATAAAGATATAGTGCCTTCCTCATCAATGGATACAGATTTCACAAAGTATCGCGAGAAAGGAGAACTCAAAATTGTGGAGTTGTTGTTAATTCTTCAACAAGTTATGCTAGTGCTAGGATAGTAATTGAGGGTAATGTGAGTATTACGACTTCATCGACATTATTGAGTTGGATTACTATGGCAAATGGAAAGTTATCTTATTTCGGTGATTGGGAAGATGTTAATATCGTCAAGGAATTAAAAAGATCAATTTGGTTTACAATGGTGAATTTCTCGCTGATTCACATGGACAACAATTGATGGACTAGCCATATGTATTTTCCTCAAGCGAAACAAGTTTTTATTCGAAGATCCAACCGATGAGGGTTGGTATGTTGTACTCCAACACCCCTAGAGACTTGTTTGACATGGGTAATGGAAGTAGAGATGACATTGTCGAAAGATCGTAAACATTACCTTTCCGTAACAAAACTTAGATGAAAATATCCCTAGTACTAGTACACAATATCAATGGGTTCGAGATGATGTGAATGAAGATATTTACTTAATAATGATGTAGTAAGATTTTACGCTTTTTTAATTATATGTAATATTATAATTTTAATCTTGGTCATGTTATATAATTTGACTATTTTATATACTATTATTGTTGTAATTTGTTACTAAAACTTTAACTATTTTATGTGTATTGCGTGAAAAATGCGTAGAAGAAGATTACGGTTTAAGTATTGTCCGTATACTCCAAATTCTAAGAAGGAAATAGTGAATGCAGTACGCTTGTTGGATCTTCGAATGTGCCGTAGACACTTGACGAGCCCAAGAAGTTCAAAGTAATGTTACGCTTATTTTACATGTGTTGACTTTTATTATTAATTTATTTGTAAATTTTAATATAATAATAGTATATCATTTTCATTTGAAATGGTGGGATGCGCAGTTCGGGAGGTATAATCGCTTAGTGATTTATACGACGATCCCGCCACCGTGTCAAAGTAAGTAGAAATACTTATGGACACTGTTGGATCGGGTCGACTTTAGTAGAAGCTATATTGGCATTTTAGCGAAAATGCCAATATGTTGCCCATCAACTACTTAATCATGGCATCACATGCCCGATAGCAACAAAAATCGTGCTCGCTAATATTAAGGTAACAAAATGTGAATGTAATTTATAATATTTGGTTTAAGTTTCATTTATATTTACATTCTAAACTTGTGTTTTTAGGATAGATTTGCTTTAGAGGTCTTCGATGATTATATCAAGAAGACATTGAAAAAATAGAGAGACAATAAAAGCATTTTAAAAAACAATATTTTAAGAAAGATATAAGCCTCGAGGAAAAATTGAGAAATGTCCCACGGAATGCCGAGGTACCAATAGGAAGATGCGCTAGATTCGAATTCAAAGAAAGGAGAGGTATTACATTTCCAAACTCTTATATATAGTTTTACTATATACATAATAATAATTTCATTATGTAGGACCGTGAGCGAAGTTGAATAAGCAAAGCAGTAAAAACAAAAATTCACTTATAAGCAGGTCGAGAAGTTTTGCTTCAGAATGAGGCCGAGGTATTAAAATTTTATTAATTCTTTCAAATATTAATAACTTTCTAATATTAAATAATATTTTTACTACTATATTGTAGGAAGTCAAATGACAAAAAGCCTTCATTTTTTGAGATTACGATAGGAAGAAAGATGGATCTTATGACATCCAAGTGGAGAAATTATGGTATATTTACTTAATAATATTTGATTTATTCTAAATATTTATAATGTTTAATTATAATTGTTTAATTCAATTCATCATTAGTAGTTTTAAATAATGTTATGTTGCATTCCTTTTATATATATTTCGCTTCTAACTTTTTAATTGATTTTTAGAGAAACTAAAGGATAACGGAATATGAAGCGACTACTTGATCGATAGTTCTCGTTAATCTTGAGAACATTGATAATGTAATTATCACTAAGTTTTGGGTCCCGAAAGGTACTGGTCGTTCGATTTCAAGGATCCGTGTTACCCCACCTAATATTTTGGATCCGCTCCAGAATACATGCCTTCCTAAGTCAAGCTAAAGTTGAAGTTCAGAGGTTAAGAGATCGATAGCTCGATGCAAGCTAACACAGTTGAGCAAATTGCCGAGGTTCAACTAAAATATGAAGAACTACAAAGAACAACTTAGAGCGGAGGTAGTGAGAGGAGGCGTGCAGAGAGAGGAGGCAACAGCAAGTGAGGGAGGCAGAGCATAGGAAAAGTAGATGACCTCTCTACAGCCTTCACAGATGATGAGATGTTTCAACAATGTAAAGCCGCCATCTTAGACATTAGTTTTCTCTTGTAAGAATATTTTAACTTTGTCACATTTAACATTATTTTAAGAATATTTTAAATCATACTTTATTAATTACATCATATCTTTCGTTAAATTTGAAGTATCATTTAGAATTTATTTTGGTTGTATTTTTATGCTAAATTTGCTATTTTGGCTGCATTTTATGCTATATTTGTTGTATTTGTTGATTTTAATGCAAGAAGGGCTGCATATTGGTGGAAAAAATGTATTGCAAATCAAAATTAAGGCTAGGAAAAACGCCGCTAAAGGCCATGACTTTTAGCGGCGCTTTTTTCCAAACGCCGTAAAGGCCATGACTTAAGTGAGTTTTTTTCCAAACGCAGCTAAAGGCCATGACTTTTAGCTTTTCTCCAAACGCCGCTAAAGGCCGGACTTTTAGCGCTGCTCCAAACGCTAAAGGCCATGACTTTTAGCGGCGCTTGTCAAAATTTTGAAGGTGGTAGTAATACAAGTGTTCGCCATGGAAGATGTTTAGGAAATGGTTGTTGCCTTTATGATTTAAGGAATAATTAGAAATGGGTGAAAGAAACAAGTCTTTGTTCTTGATTCTTCGGCCGATTCTAAGGAGAAAAGAGAGCAACCATTTGGTTTCTAAGCCATAAATAAGGTGAGAAATTCATATGAATCCTTGAAATTTTAGATGAAATTGAGCTAGTTACCAAGTATTTTTTTAGGTGACCCATGTTAGAAATTGTAATTTTGGGGTGACTAGAATTTTCCATAATGGTTATTGAGGATTAAGGTTATGTTTCATGCTAAACTTGATGAATCTTGGTGTATGGGTGCTTGAACTAAACGAATGATCAAGTAGATGCATAAATACAAAGTAAGAAGAATCGGCTATTATGTTAATACTATTTAATATGAAAATGTTATACTTGAATAATGTATATGGTTGGAGTTGATAATATGAAAGGAAGGCTTAGATGTGTTTGTTTAAAGAAGGAATTGTTGAAGAATGTATGTGAACTTGGCCAACGATTCGGTTAGTACATATATGATGTGAAAGTCTTGGAATTTATTTTTGATTTTTTGTATTATGACCATGTATAATCGGCCACATGAGTAATTTGAGCACTTGATGTTATATTAAAATTTTGAGCTTAAATATATGGATGTATGTATATGTGGTCATATAATGGCTTTGGTTTAAAGGTTGAATGATAAATTATAATGCGAGATGATATGAGATGCGAATGTGATTGACAAGTAAACATTATTGATAAAAATATTGAATACTTTACTTGTATTTTAAGCTCAAGAGCAAAGGGGAGCTAAACCGATAAAGGGAAGGAAAAAGTGGTCGAATAGCCAAGCCGCCACGACATCCGAGGTAAGTCCTCAAGAAATGACCCTACTCAATTATTGAAATGAAATATGGATGTAATGATTATTGATTTATGTATGAGTATTTGAATGATACCCCTAAGTCCCAAGGGATTATGCTAGTGATATGTTTGTGTTTGGCCTTAGTAATAAAATGAAATATGGATTGTAATGATTATTGATGTATATGTGCATGAAATTGAATGATATTCGGCTAAGTCCCAAGACATTTATGCTAGTAATTATATCTTTAAGACCAAGGCAATTGTGCTAGTGACTACATCCGGCTAAGACCGGCATTCGCAAGTTGTTAAATCCGCTAATACCAAGGCATTTGTGCAAGTCTTCTATCCGCTAAGACCAAGGCATTCGGCATTGGTTATATCCGGTTGTATTCAAGAAGCTTGGGCTGGAGGTGAGCGTTGGTTGCTGTAATAAATTTAATTAGTACCCGAAAAGCCCAAAGAATAAGGTATGTTTATATTGCATTGGAAAAGTCGATATGTTTGAGTAACATTCCTCAATCGACTAACGAAGTTTTCAGCTATTGAATTGGTTGATATCTTGTGAAAGTGTATAATGATGAAGTGTGAAGTAAGTATGATTATGTGAATGTGTATTAATGAAATGATTCATTTGGCTATGTGAATGTAATGCTTTAGTTAAAGCTGATTTTATTGCTTGAGACTTACTAACATAAAAAATGCTTACCCGCTGCTTTCTCTGTTTATAGATTTTGCTCGTTAGCGATCGGATTCGGGATCATTAAAGTCGGTCATCTACACTATCAAAGCCTCCATTTGGTATAATTTTGGTTGAACTTTGAAATGGCATGTATAGGACTACCCTATTGTTGAAGGTCATGTACCTTTCGGTTTTGTGTAAGCTTGGATAGCCATGGAAAATGGCTTATATAAGCTTTTAGTATGATTCTATAATCGTTGTATGATGATCATTATGGGGTATGGAATTGTTTGAAAAGATTAGCCATTGGAATGGTTAATCGTGATCACACTTTGTGCTATGTATGCAAAAGGGCCAATTGAATCGTGGAAATCATGAAATAGGTAATGGTTACCTTGAAAACAGATGCTGGCAGCAGCAGTGGTGTGGTTTTGAAAAATCACCAAAATTTGTAGGAATGGTATTAAATAGTGAATAAGTTATGTAAATGAACCTTGATGAGTCTACTTTCATATGGAAGAAACGAAACGGTCATAGGAGTTACATGTTAAGAGATATTAAAGCTATTGTGAGACAGGGCCAGAACGGTTTCTGGGTCCCCTGTCGCGACTTTAAAATTTACTATAAATTATACAGAAAGAATTAGAAGTCATGCCTTATATGCACAGATTTCATTTTGAGTCTAGTTTCATTAGAAACAAACGGTACCAGTATTAAAGCCCTGTACAGGGAGATATTCAAGTTGTAACCCCGGAAGGTCAGAGCAGTCGATCCCTGTAACATGGGTGACTTTTACTAATAAACTGTACCAATTGGCCCGACCAAAAATTCTAAAAATAAATCCATGGATGGATATATGAGTCTAAATTCAGGAAAATTTACGGAATCAGTTTCCAGTTTTGAAACTCGAGATATGATTTTTAAGGGGTGACGCAGATTTCCAGCCTGTCTGGAAATGTCAAATTGGTGGGT